>NW_011499945.1:113006-264451 GCF_000495115.2 Populus euphratica | reverse complement strand
AATACTTTATATAAAATATTTTTTATTATTTTATTAAACTATTTAGAATTTTATAAAGTACGAAATTCATTTGACAGTGACAATAATTTCTATAATTTTTTGAGTATACAACAACATCATAAAATATTATTATGAATGAAAGTGAAATTGCAATCAAAGTCTGTAAATGCTATGTCATTATACAATATTCTTCTTATTTATATAGTGTATTTAAATAATATTAATCATTAATTTTTTAAATAAAATATAGTTAAAAATTAAAAAAATAAATATTTTTTTATTTTACTGAATCGAACTCAGTTCAATACATTTAGATTTGGTTAAACCTAATCTGGCCAAAACAATGCTCCACCATTTTCCACTATTCACATTTGCAAAGAAACCTTGAACGAGTTATCTGCCATGATTGATTCACCTAAAAATCTTGATCATATACAGGTATCCACCTCTTCCGGCTATTGCAGATGACTAAAGTTTGGGAGAGGAAAGGCACCATTCCTCGTGAAGCAGATCTTGGAGCTAAATCACTCCGCCCTCGGTCATCTTCATTATTTTGATCTTCAAACAAGTTGGGTCATACACAATCGTGCAAGGGAGAAGCTCCAGGAAGTCATCTGTTAGCTACTCTCTTATGTAATGTTTGAGGAAGACAAGCTACAGCATGTACAATTTGCAATTTCAAAGACAAAAAACAATAGTTGAGCTGGTTTTTTTTAGAGCACAGTGGATCTTGAAAAATAAGGTTAGCTATTGTTGAAAAGCATAATTTTCTAATTTTTTATCAACCACAGGTGTAGCTACAATTATTTCTGGTTCCACCAAAATAAAACCTATTTTTTTTTGCATAACCAAACATATAAAAATTATGATTTATTTTAACCTCCAGTATAACTGCATTACCGAAGAACACCTTAATACAAACACTTTCGTAAAAGGTTTCTTGAAAGCATAAAAGACACTCTTGTTTTCATATTGTTTCTTTTTGTATTTAAAAAATAATATTTTTTTACTTTAAATTATTTCTTTAGTGTTTTTCTATCATTTTAATATGTTAATATAAAAAACAATTCTTTAAAAATAAAAAATATGATGTTAATATATTTTTTTAAAAAAATATTTTTAAAAAATAATTACTACCATACTTTTAAACACACCAAATATAAAAGGACGATGGAAATATTTTAAAAAAATAATTATTACCATATTTTTAAACACACCAAATATAAAAGGATGATGATCCACATCAAATATATAATGCATGGGGTATTTGTTATTTTCCCTTTTCTATTCCATAATATTTAAATTATCACGACTGCAGTCAAATTTAATTTGTTTTTTATAATTGAACTGCATGAATAAAAATACTTTATTTACTTTTTATAAAAAAAATAACAATACCACTGAAGTCATCGCAGCCATCACCTTTATTTTTATTTTTATTTAAATTATCTTCATTCAAAACAGTGGTCGTTGTTGTTTCTTATTAAACTATCATGTCTCAAAGTTAAAACAAATAAAGAATATTAAGAAATAATACAAAAGTATAAAACACATATTTGACGAGGAATATTAGATATTTTAAAGTTTATAAAGTTAAGCGATTGTACTTGCTTAATATTTTTTTTAGATTTTTTAAAATAAAGTAAAACTAAAGCCAGACGTCATCCTTCATTGGATAAAATTAAGGGCTTTTGTGTTAAAATAAAGAAATTAGATCTTAATATATTATATTTTTTATTAAAATAAAGTGATTTGATAAAATTTAAGTTCGATGTAAATCCTTAATCAATAATAACCATAATAATTTTTTTTTTAAAAAAAAATTATACCCTCGCACAAACTCCTAACACGTACTTGTTGCACGAAAAATATGGATAAGTATATTTTCATGCAATCTTCAAAGAATTGTATAAGTGTGGTTTGATCCTTAAATTTAGAATATGTGCAATTACATCATTGTTTTATACAAAATGAAAAAGGAAAACAAATAAAGTTTGCTATTAAAGCCCGAGGCTGAAGTTATAAGAGATTCCGATGAAATCTGAATAGTGGTCAGATGAAGTAAAATGTTAGGATTGAAACAAGAGTGTTACTAAATCTAGTTTAGTTAGTAAGATCAATTTGATGGCTCGGTCAAAGCCAAGTATAATATTAAATTGTGTAGAAATTAATTTAGTTAAGTCTCAACTTATTTTTTAATTGTCAATGTTAAAACTTGGATGAGACATGATTTTTTTTTAAAAATTAGTTTAAAGATATTTTTAAAATATAATTTTAAATTGACTTATATAAATCAAAATTAATTCATTTAATTTGTGACCCGATTTAAAGAACCGCTCATGTTCCACCTAACTTTTTTAAAATGATTTAAGATAAGATATGACTTGACTTTTTATTTAATAAATATTATCTTTTAAATTTTAAAAGATATCATTTTGATTTGACCAGATTAATCAAAATTTATCTACCTAACTTTCAACTCATGACTAAGTTTGAGTGATAATTATAAACTGCGGCTATTTTTTTAAAATAATTTTTGTGTAATAATATATTATAATTATTTTTTAAAAATTATATTTGACATCAATATATCAAAATAAATTAAAAATATAAAAAAAATTAATTCAAAATAAATAAATAAAATTACTTTTTAATTTAAAATACAAGAAATAAACAAATCTAAGTTTTATAACTATTTTTTTTAATGAGATGATATTATAGCTTTTTGTCATTTTATTAAGGTGCTATTTTTACGGGCTTGATTGGTGAGTGATTGAAGACACTGTGCGTGGTGGACCTCGCAATCTCTCATGTTATTACATATTCCCTCAATCATGTCACCGGAAGAAAAAAATCAATTATAGTTTTCAGTTTATTTATATTTTCTAATATGGTTTTTTCTTAAATATTTTCTTGTAAATAATTGTGATCATGGGCGTTGCACGTAACATGATGGCTACTCATTGATTTGAATGTATTTTCGAAAAAACAAAAATTAAATTCCCATAACTTACCATGTGATTTATAATTTATCACCTTTCTTCTTTCCAGATAGATTCACTGGCCTATAAATTAACAGTGTACTCTTACTTCTAGATTAAAAAATTTTATTTTTTATTTTTAATATAATATTTAATTTAAATTATAATTAAGCTATTATGTGAATTTATATAATTGTTGATTTTAAAGGGGAAATTAGATTTATAAGTTCATTCATAGATTAACTTTGTTTGATAATATTAACTTTGTTTGATAATATGGTTATGGTTGTTTTTTAAATAATTTTTTGTGGTAAAATACATATTAATAATTTTTTATTTTTTAAAAATTATTTTTGATATCAGTATATAAAAATGACTTAAAAAATACTAAAAATATATTAATTTAAAATAAATAAAAAATAACAATATTTTTAAATTTTTACAAAGATATTTTTAAAACTCAAAATGAGCATTGCATGATTGATAGGTTTTCTCCATTATTTAATTACTATGAAGTAACACAATTAAAAAAAGCTAAATATAAAAAAACAAGAAAAAAAACTAATTTTCATTTCTCAGATTTATAAAGAAAAAAAAAATCAAATTAGATAATAAAACATTGGCTTTTGAAATGATTTGCCTGTCGTCGTGTCTTCATTCTCCATAAAACAATCCATGTAGCTGATAATTCACAACAGGCAACAATGCAAGAGGGCTTTCGAATTTAAATACTCAACAATATCTTTTTAAATATTTTTCTTTAAAGTAATACAAAGGAAATGCTGAAAAATCAAAATTATTAAAGTATATGCAATGAACCTTTTATTTTTTCTAGAATTATTGCTGGGACCTTTTAAATTACAGTAACACCCAACTCCTCATTACTGTATTGAAATTTTATTTTTCTCTCTCCCACGTGGAGGAAATGTGAAGACACATTTTCTATTTCTTTTATATATATATATATAGCTCCGTGTATAAATAGAAATTTCATATATTTCAACACCTCTAATTGTTTGTAAATGATATTCTAGACTTCCAGTAGTAAATAATATATATATATATGTATAATATAATATAAAATAATTTTATATTTTATTGCTTATTTCTTTCATCAATAAAATATTTAGTTTTTAACTGAAGTATTTGTTTTATCTTATTTTATAAGTTCTACTAATAGAAATAGTATATTATTTTAAAGGCACATATAGCTTATTTTTTAAATAGTCTTTTTTGTATTAATATATTGTTTAATAATTTATTAATATTTTTAAACAAAATCTCATCACTGGAAGAAATAAAATTATTATTCTTAAATTTAAATAATTATTTTCATTCTATATTTTTTACTCTTAAAAATACTTAGTGTCTTTTATTTCAAAAATAAATATTTATTTAATTTATTTTTAAAATAATGAACTATTCATTTTCACATACAAATATTATAAAAAAAGTCCAGAAGAGTAAAGAATGTTTTGAACATAAGGAAAATGAGCATGGTTAATTTGCAAAAAAAAAATAAAAATAATACACAGAAGTTTTAAAATAATATTTTTTATTTTTTAATTTATTATTAATATTAACATATTAAAATAATAATAAAAAATAAAAAAATATTTTGAAATTAAAAGAACCTTAAAAATGCAATTGAACTGAATGTGAAACACTATCTAAATATCTTGTTTTGTTACTGAGTATCTTTACATCAACAATCAAGTTTAAGTACGATTCCAATTATTTTTTTTAAAAAATCTAAAACGACTATTTTGAGAGTTTTGTTATAATATAGTATATTTTTTAAAATAATATAATTAAAAAAAGCTTTAAAAAAATAGCAGAGAGTTTACGAGTGGTAGATGACTATTATTACAGTACTACTCCTGTGTAGTAAGCGTTCAACCCTCTCAAATTCCGGTGAAAGAGGCCACCTACTCCTCTTTTGAAACCTCGTGAGCATACAAGTTGATTTCCGTCAGCGTAATCCGATAGTTGATGTGTCACCTTTTACAATGACATGTCAGTCACCGTACTTGTCTTAAAATCAGATCTTAACCGTACAGATGTGAACAAAATCAGCCAAAAAAATAAAAAAAAAGGAGAAAAACTACAAGTGGCAAAACTTTGTGACCCAAGTGAAGAACAAAGTTGTCCGTACTGTCCTAGAAGCGGTTTTTTTGCAGTTTAACCGTATTTTCTTATTTTTAAATTGTTTTAAGATTATAATATTAAAAATATTTTTTTAAAATAAAAAATAATTTAACAAACACTGTCTCCGTGTATTTTCATATTATTTATTTGAAGTTATTTTTTTAAAATTATTTTAATGTCATAATATTAAAAATAATTTTTTAAAAATAAAAAAAATAATTTTGAAAACATCATGACCCCACTCCCCCATCACTGCCTAACTTGTCCTTACCATCTCCATTTCATTGCCATGGCAGCTTCTTCAACTTGAGACGCTCCCCGCTCCTCGCTCCCTTACTCAATCTATGAAAAAACCCTTACAAAACCCTACTTTCTCTAAAAAATGGGTTCTCTGCTCCAATTTCAAGACCTCAATCTTGCCCCGTCTTCATCCTCACCCCTAACCACAACCACCACAGCCGCCGCATCCACCAGCTCCAATACCATAGCCACCTTTCTGTCCGCGAAGGAGACAGCCAAAGCTTTGTTAGTCCCAAAAGTAGAACCTAAGCTCGAACCATTTGATGTTGAAACCCCAATCTACCAACAACAACCACCACAAGACCCCAGCAGCAGCACCCGGGATCTTTTCTTTACCAGTTCCACCCCGACTTACTTCTCTAATTCCCAATTAATCCCTCCTCTCTCCCAGTCCACATCCTCCGAGGACGACAATGCCAATAATCTTTACTCTGAATACAACCGAATCTCCGAACTCTTTCGCACAGCTTTTGCGAAACGCTTGCAAGATCAATACGGAGACATTTCCGTCGTTTCGGACCCAGATTCCAGTGCTATTGTCCCTTTTAATGAAGATGATAATAATAACAGTGTTCTCTCCACCGTCGTGGTCTCCCGGCGTCCGAAGTATCCGCAGCGGTCTTCTGAGCTCGTGCGTGTCACCGACCTGGGAATCGAGGACCAGAGGTATTTTCGTGACTTGGTCCGCCGGACACGAATGGTCTACGACTCCCTTCGGATTTTGTCTATCTTGGAGGAGGAGAAGCGAAGGGGAGAACGCCTAGGACGCCGCGCACGTGGAGATCTCCGTGCTGCCTCTGCAATGAGGGATTGTGGGCTCTGGCTCAATCGGGATCAGCGGATTGTGGGGTCCATTCCTGGTGTTCAAATTGGGGATGTTTTCTTTTTTAGAATGGAACTCTGTGTTATGGGATTGCACGGACAAGCTCAGGCTGGGATTGATTATCTTCCAGCGAGCCAGAGCTCGAATAGGGAGCCTATTGCCACTAGCATTATCGTTTCAGGTGGTTATGAGGACGATGAGGATGCTGGAGATGTGATTATTTATACCGGACATGGTGGGCAGGACAAGTTGAACAGGCAATGCGAGCACCAGAAGCTGGAAGGAGGGAATTTGGCGTTGGAGAGGAGTATGCGTCATGGGATTGAGGTAAGAGTGATTAGAGGGATTAAACATGAAGGCAGTGTTAGTAGCAAGGTTTATGTTTATGATGGATTGTATAAGATTCTTGATTACTGGTTTGATGTTGGGAAATCAGGGTTTGGTGTTTACAAGTATAGGCTTCTGAGGATAGATGGCCAACCAGAAATGGGTAGTTCAATCTTGAAGTTTGCGGAGAGTTTGAGGACTAAGCCATTGACTGTGAGGCCTAGAGGGTATTTGAGTCTTGATATTTCGGATAAGAAGGAGAATATGCCTGTTTTTTTGTTCAATGATATTGACAATGATCACGATCCTTTGTGCTATCAGTATCTTGAACGTACTGTGTTTCCAGTCTTCGTGTTCACTAATGGAAGTAATGGAACTGGATGTGATTGTGTTTCGGGATGCAGTGATGGCTGTTTTTGTGCGATGAAGAATGGAGGTGAGTTGGCTTATGATGAGAATGGTTTTTTGTTGAGGGGGAAGCCGGTGATATTTGAATGTGGGGTTTCGTGCAGGTGTCCACCAACCTGTCGGAATAGGGTGACACAAAGGGGGTTGAGAAAGAGATTGGAAGTGTTTAGGTCGAGGGAAACAGGATGGGGAGTTAGGTCATTGGACGTGATCCATGCTGGTGCTTTTATATGCGAGTATGCAGGGGTTGTCCTCACTAGAGAGCAAGCCCAGATTTTCAATATGAATGGTGGTGGTTTGGTTTATCCAAATAGGTTTTCTGCTAAATGGGCAGAATGGGGAGATTTATCTCAGATCTATCCAAATTACAGCCGTCCATCATATCCTGAGCTTCCACCACTGGATTTTGCAATGGATGTGTCAAAAATGAGGAATGTTGCCTGTTATATTAGCCATAGTTCAGCTCCAAATGTGCTGGTGCAATTTGTGCTGTACGATCACAATAATTTGATGTTCCCTCACATCATGCTTTTTGCAATGGAGAATATCCCACCTTTGAGGGAGCTAAGCCTTGATTATGGCGTGGCTGATGACTGGACAGGAAAGCTTGCTATTTTCAACTAACTGATTAAGCTTAAAGAGGACGTGCAACTTTTTTGTGTGGTGCAGCACTGTGTTCTGAAGACATGATGTGCTAAGGTAAACTTAACTATCCCTGTTTGCAGCTTGACGTCTAGCCTGGACACATATTAGTGCATCTTATTCTGTTTGTCCATTGTTATAATAGGATATGTTTTTGTAGTTCTGGTAGTTTGCAGTAGTAACTGTGTCTCCTGTTGGGTTATTATATTTTTTTTATATTCAATCGAGTTATTGTGTTTTATTGTGCATAGGCATTCCTTTCCTTACCAGGTTGTCTTCTCGTGGAGCTCTTGTTATTTATTTTTTTGTCTAGTTCTTGCAGTCAGAACAAGTCAAATTCTGTTCTATTCTTTCCTATCTTTTACTTATTAAGTTGTGATTAAATTAGTATCCCATTACTGCTATAAATCATAATACTGGCTTTGTAAGGGTAAATCTTTTATGATGTTTGTTTTAGGGTGTCTTTACCTTAGCTATTCTGGTTTCTTGGAACAGAACATCATTTCTTTTGCCCTTGATGTGATATTTCCTGCAAAGCTGAGCTAAAAACTACATTTTCTATGTTTGGAGTAATCTGCAGCATGGTCTCTGAATTCCAATTTTGCCAATTAGGTTTCTGAGTTTTAGAGTTTACGTTCACTGTGGTGCTCTCATGCATGTCCATCAGAACCAATTTAACAATGTCATGCCACTTAAAAGTTTATGGATGATGCTTTTGTCATCCGTGTTAATAGTTTGATTTTGATTTGCCCTGTGTTTCTTAATTGTTTTCAAGACATGCTGTTAACCCTCCTTTTCTTTTTGATATTGTTTTTCTTTGTAAATAATCTGTCTTCCTCTGAAATAGATGAAATAGATATGATCAAGAAAACATCGATGCCTTTTTAAATTTGTGACTCCACTCAACTGCTTGATGCTTATTTGCCATTAAGATTCTAGATATGCTCGGGCTGAAAGTTTATTCAATAAGAATAGTCTCGGTTACAAGCAAATATTATGAAACTTCCTCTGAGCCATCATGTCGCATGCTTCCTTGATTTTATGACTGGGTTGATTGTTAAATAAAACCTCACCATCCCAAATGTTCTAATGGCTGCACATGGGAATTTGCCATTTGTAGGGCGGGCTGATAACAATTGGACAGAATTGGACTGGAAGCACTTGATTGCTGTCCATGAAAAGTCAGAGCCTTGAAGGGCTGTGTAAATAAAGGAAATTAAATGTTTGTGGCCTTCTCTAAATTAACTATAGATATCATTCAGTTTTTCCAAGTCTTTATCATTTTTTAGGATATCCTCTTTTACTCGTAAGCATCTCCTTGTGCAATCCATCAATGTTTAAACATCCATTTATGTATTGAGGCTCATTTAGTTTTTTGGCTTTCCTTATTGTCCCTAAAAATAGATTTATTAGCACATGATAGTTATTACTGCCCTGTAGAATGTAGTATTTATGCTAAATCTTCACGAAACCATTACCCTAGTTTCTTATTAAGATTGAATAAGGTTTCTAAGCTAGCATTTGGTTTACCATCTCGGGAATAAAGAGATGGAGAGATTGGTGTATTTCTGTTTTGGAAGTATAAAAATTCATTTTAAAATTGTCCTAGAAACAAATTTATTTTATCTTTGTCTCTACAACGAAACAAGTTTCTGTCTCTTTTGTAGTTGTCCCTTATGTCCTGGGATATTTATCAAATGCAACCTGATCAACATTCTGTTTTGTCCCTTTTTGTTTAGTCATCTCTAGTTCTCTACACAGCATAAAGATTTTATGGTTACCATAGTTTGCGTGCAAAACCACAACTAAATAACTTGGAAAAAAGAAAATGATTGGCAAATACCAAAAAATAAAATTTTGAAAAGATAGAATTAAATAACACAACCATTCAGTTACGCATCTAAAGCAAGAGAAGGCAATAAACTTCAAACTAAATTGTTGTGAGGCTCAAGATGAAGTCTTGTAGATGAAATTGTGCGCTTAACTCCATTAAATGAACACTCAAATATTTGTACAATGAATTAGATTTCATGTGATAGTGTCATTGTATAGTGATTGGTTTATTTATAAAATTGTTAATGAGAATTAATAAAACTAATGCATCAGTGATGTTTGTTATCTAAATTTTCCTGATAATGGATAAGTGCTTCACTTTCCTACTAATTGTTTCACTAACTTCCATAAACACATCAGTAATCTCTTTCATTTGTTAGTGTTTCCTCCATGTGTTCCATATTTAATCTCTTAAATAAGTAGTTGACTGATGGCGGGAGCTATTATTCACAGAGACAGAATTTTTTGGGTTAGGGGGGTTCTCAAACAGTGATTTCTATACATAATTACCTTTATTCATGAATGTACGGGGCAATTGTTGGGGTTTCATCTCTTGAAGACATGTTGAGATATTCCCCCCAACCTCTTTAATTTAATAATACTTTTCTCAAGAAAGTTTTCATGAGAAAGGAGAGGGTGTTGATTGGTAATCAAGTCATTTCATTTAAGTGCATCAATATCTGAACTTTTATGAGTGTTTATCAGAGCACTATAAACGCTGGCTGGCCAACCTGCTTAACAGTCTCAACAGCGAGTGTTTGCAATTGTAAGTGTACATGCCCAATAATTTCTAATGGAGATTCTATCTAGTCACCTCAAAAAGAGGAGCAACTGACTTTCCAGATAGTGTTGTTTGTGAATGTAATATCGAACCTTAGGCTGCACGATGGGTTGGTGGTCCCATTTATCAAAATACCCATGCAATCTGGGATTTCATACATTGGATGTTCCTTAGGGCTGCAAATGGTCTGGTTCTGAAGTCATTAGTGACTTACATGGTATATATCACAGCTGTGATGTCATGTTCATGCAACTAATTGTATAGCATGCACGGAAATGTGAGAATCAATTTCTTATCTCATGCCAACTTTGTGCAATATGATTTAATTCTTCGCAGCTTTCTTCTTGTTCTGTTCTGTTTTTTTTTTTTGTTTTTTATTCCATAGAAAAAGAAATGCATGTTCTCATGTTCATCACCTTTCGCAGGTGGGAGTTGGAAAATGGATCCTCCCCGGTTTTGACCAAGGTCTTCAATTTTCTGGCTGCTATCTTTTTACCTTGAGAGTTGATGCTACAGAGTCCTCTATTAGAAAGGAGCATTCACCTATCATCTGCACTACAAGGCTTTCTCTGCCGCAACCCCCCCTCGATTTCATACTTCTGGTTTCACAGGTGATTAAAATGGTGAAACAAAATGCTGGAACTGAAAATTTCTCCGCAAATATGTGGATGCTGCTGCACTGGCATTTTGACTTCGTAGTTCACAGAATTTCGAGGATGAAGTTTTGTACACTAATTCCTTTAGTCAATTTACAAAGGGTTTTCTGTAAGCGTATTACTTGTATGTTGACTGGATGAACTTTTTGTAACTTGTATATACAAAGTTCCAATTGTATAAGCTTGTATAGAAAATCTCAGAGATAGCCAGTCATTTTATTTTCAATATCTTAGATTGCATTTTGTTATTGAAATGAGGAGTGCGATTGAGTGATGATTGGTGGCTAAGATATTTCATTATGTTACGTGCTTGGTTGGCATGCCCCAGATGCGGGACTCCTTCCTTCAGGCGAAGAGTGTACCTGTTGTTCTGGGGTGATGAATTGGTTGAAAGGACTGGCACAGCAGCAGGGTAGGTTCATATATGCACATCTGTCAGCATGCGTTAGGTTTATATGTGCACGGTATCTGTTAAGCTTCGAATGATGAAAGGCATGTTTGTTGCGCCAGAGTTGTCTTGGAATGAGTAACCATGCAGCATCTGGTCCTCGCTGGTGAGATCTCAAAAGCAATTCCTCGTAGAATTTTTGTGCACTTGACAAATTTCTCTTCATGGGTGTGGCGTGAGAAATCTTGATACCGATTCCTGCTAGACAGTTCCCCAATTCGCATGAATGTGAACTGGGGAACCTTGTCAACTCTCAAGAGGGCATGCCAAGCTATGATGTCAGCTTTTAGAGTTTGAAGCTTAAATGTTATCAGTTTGCCATTGTGATTCAAAACTCCAAGCATTGGTGCCAGCAACACTTCAAAACTAAAATGAACGGCCCCTTGAGGTGAATCATGTTCTATATTCTTTCATCATTTTCAAATTTTGATGCAGAGAAGCAGAGGTGAAAGGAAAAGGACGGAGATATTGGTGCGTGTATTTGCTGGAAGAGTTCGGGTTCCGATAAAGAAATCCAATTTGGCAATCAATTGAAGCTATCGAATTGGTGGGCATGTCTGCATGTCTCATTCACCATTTTCCTCTCCCTGCCGACTTTACAACTTTGCCATCCCCATAATAAGGTATCTAAATAAGAAGTCAGGGACCAATACATGGAGGCAAAGAGCTGACCAGATACAGGTACAATTTTTTTCATTTTCAACTGAAAGGTCTGTCGAAACTATTTCGCTTCCAGTATCACCTCCCACAACATCACAACATTTGTTATGAGGTTAATCAGAAAGCAGGCAGGTATGTGAGAAAACTCTCAAAATTCCAATAATTGTAACACTAACTACCTCCAGTTTTAAGTTCGTTGGGCAGGTTAAATCTTCTTGAAGGAACGGAAGTTTTAAACAAGTAGAACCGCATGACCATGCATTTATAAGTATGTTTAGGATGCAATTTCTTTGATGATGTTCAGCGCTGGCCACTTGGTATCCCCATCACTAAAACATTGCTATTCGATGGTAATAGGTACCATTGGCGAAGCAACTAACTTTGCCATCACATAAGCGCACACTGCCGATGACACTTCCTCTGAAATTGGGTAGCATTCAGTTTTCTTTATGTACATTTATGCAATCTTGAGGTGAGTTCATGGTAGTGTAATCGATAGTTAATATCACAAATCCCCTTAATCACACATCTCATAAAGGGCATCAAGCTTGGGAGGTTATTGTTCCATTTTTTTCCAAAGCCCACTGTCTGGCTCGTTCCATCTTCCGTTTACGCCATTCGTCTAAAGCTGAGTCAATATTTAACACGTTAGTAGGATCATCAGCATGATAGTATAATCAACAACACACCTTAAGAACATAAAGTACTGAAAGCGTAAAAGTTCTGAGGCACCATATAAACAAATACATTAACTATCAATAGCCATATAAATTATGAATCCAGAGACATAAATAGTGTCCAAGACCTAAAATTACTGAACGCAACTAATCATTTTGAATGAATGCGTTTAGGGAGAGGCAATCTTAATGTATTTAACATTCCAACTGACCAAACCATAACCAACGGGATAGTTTGATATTTTATAGCCAGGAAGTTTATTGTTTATTTGATGTAGCAAAGCAATCATTACCATCTCACAGATATAAAGCTTTTCTCACAAAACACAGCTGAAAGATAGAAAATACAGGAAGCAATTACCTTTCAAACTGGAAGCATTATTAAGCGAACGGAAATCCTGTAACCTTTTAGAAAGATCAGCAGCAGCAGTCTGCTTGATATCTTTCTGTTGGACTGTTTCAGGTCCTGCATGTACTTCTTGCTCAATTTCCTTCACCTGCAAACACAGAAGGAACCAACTTCTGTAAAGAACTTGTTCCAGTCCATGAGTTCGCACAATTTCCCTCCTCATTCTTGTTTGATACAAGGTAACATGTAAGGGGGAGAGAGAGATTCCATTTTTTGTGGGAAATAAGAGCATGCCAAATTTCAGGCACATAATCTAATAGTCAAAACGGAAGTAAGAAAACAAAAGCACAGGCAAAGCTTCATTTCCAAAAAGTTTTTCATGTTGTTCTGTGGGATTTTAATCAAACATATAACAAGCATGTTAAGATTCAAAGCAAACACCATACTCTTTTTATAAGATTCCAAGGTTGCATGGCAAGGCGCATCTCTTCAGACTCCTTGATGTAGCTGAGCTTAACTGCGTTTTGAATTGTTAGGCGTTAAAACACAGTTAAGAGTTTCCATTGCTCCTGAAATGATTTAGAAACACAGTAAAGAAATAAATAGAACTCGGTGGCAATCAAGAAATACCACCATCAAGTTCAAAAGAGTTTCATTCAAAAAACAGCAACCTTCAAGAGCCATGCATGGCCTTGACAATACTGATACCAAGCTTAATACCAGATCCTTTGATTAATGTTCAAGAACGGTGAATTTAAATTAGTACATCTTTAAGCTATGTGGATGTAGTTTAATGTTAACTAAATGCCTTAAATATAGCAAAGCATTGACATTCACCAAACTATCACTAAAGGGTTTGTTTCCAATCTTAAAACAACATACAACTAAAAAATGTTGAAAGCATGCTGCCATAGTCTTGTTTTGAATTGTGATTCAGACTAGTCATTTACATTACAGAAGTCTCAGGCAAAAAAGAAAAAAAATTGTGAAGAAAATTGTTTTAGATTCATATGAACTAGAAGAAGACAAGAACAGTAGATCTAGGAGAAGCCAGGAACGAGTGATAAAATGTGGTAGAAATATTTAGGTTAATCTTACATTATTAAGTCTAGAGATCATGATTTTCTGAACATTCTGCACATGCACCACTGTCTGATTGAAATAAAAGGTCACCAATATGGGTACAATTAAAAGAATATTTTGTTGATTAGTTCCAAGTGATAGCCAATACAGAAATAGTATATAATGGCAAAATTACTGGAAACATTCAGATCTCTGGGAGACTGTGGGGAGAAAACCTTTAATTGAGATAAGTTACAAAAAGAAATAATTGAGATACAATAGTTCTGATCCTTCAAGATAAAAAAGATGGAAAAGAAACATAAAAGAGACCTAGAGTGAGTTGGATGATCGAAAACAACATTTCATGAGGTCGGACTTAAAGTCGGTTTCAGTTTCTCCAATATCCATGTCCTAATGGAGTAAAATATTGTATTTGACAATGAAACTACATGCAGTGGTTTTTCTTGAGTTCAAACCAGCTATAACATCCACATAACATCACAGATAGAGAGTAATCATGGTGTTCTTTTGTGATGACGCACCTCTTCAGTTTTTTTTCTTCTTTTCATTATTGTTTTTTACATATAAACAATGAAGTTTCCCTGTTACAGGGCTTCCTGGCGGCCAGTTATCTGAAGAAATATGAAGCACAAGCAGTACTTGCGAGGTGAAAAATGGTGAAATTTCAGATAACAGCAGTCTATATAACTATGCAACAATTCATCTATCACACTTCCCCCTCTCAGAATGGTGAAAAGTTGACAACTAACATACATACACCATCAACCGAAGCAAATCCAATTAAATACAACACAGCGCCATAGTAGAGTCTGATTGATCAATATACTATAATTATCTCATAATGCACTTAGACAACATCCTTGGGTTCAAGTCTCGTCTAAAATGAGCAATGAACTGCACGTTACACCCTTTTATCCAATACAGATTCCAAAAATTAGAAAAAAATCCCGAGGGTCAATTCTCAACCAAAATGAGCATTGAACTACTTGTAACACCCTCTTATCTAAAACAGATTCGAAAAAATTGTCTTTTATGATAATTTTCCTTAGATTAAGCTAAAAGGAATCTATCCAAAAAGAGGAAGCAAAATTACTCGAGGCAATAAATCCTATTCCTAGTAAGGTGCACTCTTTTGAAAAGTGTTGGAACCCTAGGGTGCGTTTAAATGGGAAGGTTTTACCCTACATCCAAACTTGATCATATCGAAGGCTTGTAAAGGATCAGAACGGTTCTGGCTATGACTCGTACATATGCACGAGACTCAAATGTTAGTCTGAAGTGTCGCTTCAACTTAATGCCAAGAGCAGATATCAAGCTTCACTCGCAAGGTGCAAATTGAGATATTACAACAGCGCCTTGGAAAATATAACAAGTCTTCATAAACATCAAAGGATGAGTCCTGTCCCAGTGAAACAAGAGGGGATGAAACATTCTTATACTTGGAAAGATTTCCCATTCATTTGGAAAGTCCTTGATCATAAAATCCAAGACTCCACCCATGTTCTTAACAACCAACAGAGACGCGATACAACAAACGACTCTGTTTATTTGGGCTACAAATCACAAAACCAACAAAATAGAGCAAAGTGATAAAATCCGCCTAGCCGATAACTTTTTATTCAATTCAAACATATACCCATTATTATTCCAACGGTATAGTAAAATTTTAAGAGAGAAAGAGAGAGAGAGCATGCCTGAATTGGAGTGGTCAGGTGAGAGTTTGATGTTGCGGGAAGAGGGAGAAGAGAGAGAGCCCTGAAGCAAGAAAAGGGCTGTGAATGTATTCAACAAAGTCATGAATATTGTTGCGTTCTTGAAGGAAAGTCTTCCTTTGCATGACTGCAGTGTCTCCATTTTCTTCTTCTTCTTCTTCTCGACAATTTTCTTGTTTTGTTTTGAGTGATGAGAATGATCGATAGATGATGTCCTTGTTTTTAATAAAGGAAAGGAGCAGGGCTTCTTCTTTCCTTTTTCTTCTTGTTCGGACAAGACAGGCCAGCTAACCTCAACGGAAATGTTGCTTCTCTGTGGGACCCACTTTGAAATTGATTACTAATAACCATCCCTCGTATTAAAAACATTTCAATTAAGCCCCTCTATTACTAATTGTATCAACCTGACCTTTTTCTTTTTCTTCCTTCTTCCCCACCTCATTCGATCGATTTATGCGCCAATCAAAATTACAAATCTCTTGCATTGACTTTATGCATTTACCTGAACTTTAATATATATAAAATTCTTAAATTTTGATTTGATTATGCCTTAAATAAGTATTTTTCTTCCTTCTTTTAAAATTTTTTTTTGGATATGTGTTAAAAGATATAAATTTAAGAAATTACAGTTTATATCATAAACTTTAATATACATATAATAGTATAATAGTTTATGAGTGATGCACCTAAAAATATTAACAAAATAATATAATTATTTACAAGTTTCTCATTACTTTTTATCTAATAACTAAAAAGATTTTAAGTTAAATATTACAAATTTATTATCCAACAAAAAACTCTAATCATTTTCTTTCTAAGTTATCAAACTTTAACCGGGGTTGACACGGTCAATGAGCTAGGTCTCGGATTGCATGAGTTAACTAAAAAAAAAATTAATATTTTATATAAAAATATTGACAGACAATTTATGTGAATATAACTTAGACATGATATAAATATTAAATTTTAAAATATTTTTTTATCTCATATTGAAAAAAATACTATATTAATATATTATCCTTCTAAGTTGAAGTATTCAAACGAAATTTTTTTTTATCTTATATTGAAAAAACTTAATTTTTTTTCTAATGAACATAGAGTATATAACATAATTGTTAAATTCGGACTGGTCCGGTGGATCAACCCGGTGGTTGGACCGATCCAGGTAAAGTAAAATACCAGGATAAGCAAAAACTAAATGAAACCTGATTGACTCGTGACTTAGGCAACTTGGCAAAACCCGATTGAGACCCGGGTTTTTTCTTCAAATGTATTTTTTCTCCTATCTAGAGATTTTTTTAATATATTTTTTAGTTGGTTATTAATCATTTTCAAAGTTTACTATATAAATACTAAAAGAATATTCTATATTTTAAATGTGGGATTTAAAGTTTTTTAGTAGATATATTCTATGTTCATAAGAAAAAAAATATTTTTCATTGTGGTATTTGAAACCCTTTAGTATTTTTTTAATGTGAAATAATAAAAAAATTTAGTTTAAATACTTCAACTTAAAAGAATAATATATTAACATAGTATTTTTTCAACGTAGGATAAAAAATCTTTTGAAATAATTTTTTAAACTTTATTATTTATAACACGTATAGACTATATTGACATTAATTATTTCTTAATTTTTTCATATGAAATATTAAAACTTTAAATATTTTTTTTGAAATTTTTGTAGGTTGATTCAGGTTATTAGGGTCAATCCATATAATCCAGGACCCGACTCCTTGACTGGGTCACTCCTTGGGTTGGGTCTAATAACTATGATATATATATTAAAAGGCTTTAAATTTCACATGAAAAAAATTATTCTAGTATTTATATGGTGAACTTTAAAAATGATTATTAACCAACTAAGAAATATATAAAAAAAAATGGATTTTTGGTTAGGAGAATAAACACATTTGAAAAAAACTCAGGTCTTAATTGGGTTTTGCTTAGTCGTCGGGGTCACGGGTTAACCTAGCAGGTCAATCGAGTTTGCTGGGTTTTTACTCATCTCGTTCTTTATCTTACCTAAACCAGTCCAGCCACCAAGTAGACCGGGTCTTGATTTGACCTATTAGACCAGTTTAAATTTAATAACTATGTTTCTTCCATCCATTTTCCTGCATTGAACGCGAAACTTTGCTGGTATCATCTTTTTACTTTGATTTGATTATACTTTAAATATGTCTTTTTCTTCTTTTTTAATTTGGATATGTGTTAAAAGATGTAAATTTTTAAAAATTATAGCTTGCATCATAAATTTTAATGCATGCATAATAACTTATAAGCAATATACCTAAAAAAGATTGACAAAAAATATTTTACTATTTGCAAGTTTATCATTATTTTTTTATCTAATCACATTACAAATTTATCATGGAATAAAAAACCTTAACATTAAAAATTTATTATCCAACAAAAAAACCATAATCATCTTCTTTCATCCACCTTCTTACTCTAAATACCAAACCTAACCATGATTGTTATTTTCCTTTGATCCCTTCAAATCCACCATCTCCAACTATAAACCCATAGTCCAACTGAACTCACATGAAGCTGGTTTATGGCTAGAGTTTTTGGTATGCCATAGAAGAGTGAAGAATCCTAAATGAAAAACTGTGACATTTCAAGAGAGTATTTGTTTCTGTGATTGCTTATGTTTTTGAAGCAAACCATAGAAAAAAAATTGTTTGCTAACTAAGAAAACGTTATTTACTCTTTGTGGGACCTAATATATTCCACATTTAAACCATAGGGCAGCCGATAGTAGCTTCAAACTGCTTCTCTATCTTCTAAAAACATTTTTCATTGTTCACTTTAAACTCTTCACTATTCACTTTACAAAAATGAATAGTGGAGAACGGTGGGGAACATTTTCACTATTCTAGCTGGATCATTTTTTATTTTTAATTGTGTTTTATTTAAAAAACTAGTGTTTAATATTATTTAATGACACTATATAAATTAGAAAGATATCGTATGATGATGTAATAGTTGTAAAATTTGATCGTAATCTCAATTATGTTCCTGATGATATTTTACCTAATGTTTTTGCATGCTCAATAAACCATGAAAATTCTTATCGGATGAATTTCGTACATGATGAAATTTTAGATAGTTTAATGGAACAATAAAAAATATTTTATATAAAGTATTATTTATTTTATGATGTAATAACAATTGTTAAATCTACAATATTTAAATTAAAAACTATCTATATATATAATTTAAGTTATTTTATAATCTCATTTTAAAAAGAACACAATACATTAAATTTATTAAATATCAATTTCAGCTACAATTTTAACCAAATATATATATAAATATCAAATCAATTCAATTCAATTCAAAATTTTTTTTATAAAACAACTTATTTTAAACCACAATAATAAAAACTATCACAGTAATCAACACAATTACTACTCTGAAAAACTAAAAAATGACATAAGATATAGATTACAGGAAACAGAGGAAACAGAGAGAAGATTTATAATATTAAACTACAAAAAGGAAGAATCTGAACAGATTACAATACATCAAAGAGTAATATTGAGTACTTATATGTTTTGCTTGGAATTGATTTCCTTCCACCAATAAAATGATAGATATTAAAAAGAGAGAGTGCTGTATAAGCTTCAATTTACAGTTTTTTTAGATATATCTACTTGCTTTCTAAGAAAAGATAGAAATTCCAACTGCTAGAAGAGAAAAATCGATGAAGAACACTATATACTGGTTTTGATTTAGATTCAGATAAACATGGGAGAGAAAGAAAATGATATTTTAAAAAATAAAAATCATGTTTAGAAGAGAGAAAAAATTTATGTTTATTGTCTGTGTATTTATTATATCATATACGAGAGTAGTTTATTTTTTTTATTTAATCTAAAAATTTATGTTAGTATAAAATGATAATTATAATTTTTTAAAATCCAGTCAATAACATTAGAGATAAGTTTTCTTTAAAATCTTGATTATCGATCGAAAACCCTAGATAAATATATATGTGAGAGAGAGACTACTCGTATGAATTTTATTTATTTATTATTAAATTTTTTTAAAAATGTTTTTCAAATATTTTTTTTAAAAATTAATATAGATGTTCAGATATATTTGTGTGCATTATAATTAATTTTACAAACTTTAAAATTAATAATTATATAAATTTACAGTGGCTGGAGGTGAATAGCTTAATTACATTTAATCAACCAAGATATATCAATAGCTTTAATCGTAGGTTAGGGCACCAAATTGAAACACTAGTAGTAGTTGGAGGGTCTGTATGTAGTTTAAGACAAATCATAAACGCATCGTTTTGAACAGCGAATTCAAATTCCTCAGCCCGCACAAAAACACGGGACAGCAACAGCAGCAGCAGCAATTCCCTTTCCTTTCACTACTTTAATTTTCCCTTCGCGTTTCCAGAAAAGTAAAAGCTCCTCCCTCCAGTCTTGGATCCTAACAATGGATCTTCTCCAAAACTACCAAAACGACGGAGAATTAGACCAAAACACTAATTCCTCTCCGGATGCATCCCCTCCACGTCTCCTCCCTTCCAAATCCGCCGCTCCCAAGGTGGACGACACCATGCTAGCCCTAACAGCAGCCTATCAAATGCTCTCTAAACCTATCGACCCCGTACAGCACGTCGTCGCTTTCAACCCTACCTACGACCAGCTGTGGGCTCCGGTTTTAGGCCCCGCCCATCCCTACGCCAAGGACGGCATTGCCCAGGGCATGCGCAACCACAAGCTCGGCTTCGTCGAGGACGCCGCCATTGATTCCTTCGTCTTCGACGAGCAGTACAACACTTTCCACAAGTATGGCTACGCGGCTGACCCCTCTGCTTCTGAAGGTAATAATTATATTGGTGATTTGGATGTTTTAGAAACAAATAATGGGATTTCTGTTTATAATATTCCGCAACACGAACAAAAGAAGCGAAAGATTGAGAAGAAAA
Source organism: Populus euphratica (assembly GCF_000495115.2). Lineage (NCBI taxonomy): Eukaryota > Viridiplantae > Streptophyta > Magnoliopsida > Malpighiales > Salicaceae > Populus > Populus euphratica. Next base: position 243,666 of record NW_011499945.1, on the reverse strand, counting down.
CGGAAGCTGTTGAGGATGAAGATGATGGAATGGACAAGGAAGAGGTTGAGAATCCGGCTACGGATGCGTGGTTGATGAAGAATAGGAAGAGCCCTTGGGCTGGTAAGAAGGAGGGGTTACAAACTGAGTTGACTGAAGAGCAGAAAAAATATGCGGAAGAGCACGCGAGGAAGAAGGAGGAGAAAGCTGGTGGTGAAAAAGGTGAGCTTGTTGCTGATAAGACTACTTTTCATGGTAAAGAAGAGAGGGATTATCAAGGGAGGTCGTGGATTGCGCCACCTAAAGATGCTAAAGCTAGTAATGATCATTGTTATATACCCAAGAGATTGGTGCATACATGGAGTGGCCATACTAAAGGAGTTTCTGCTATAAGGTTTTTCCCTAAACATGGCCATTTGATACTTTCTGCGGGTATTGATACGAAGGTGAAGATATGGGATGTGTTTAATTCGGGAAAGTGTATGAGAACTTATATGGGTCATTCTAAGGCTGTCAGGGATATTTCATTTTGTAACGATGGCTCCAAGTTTTTAACTGCTGGTTATGATAAGAATATTAAGTACTGGGACACAGAGACGGGCCAGGTTATCTCTTCGTTTTCGACTGGGAAGATTCCATATGTTGTTAAGCTCAATCCTGATGATGATAAGCAGAATATATTGTTGGCGGGTATGAGTGATAAGAAGATTGTGCAGTGGGATATGAACACAGGGCAGATTACTCAGGAGTATGACCAGCATTTGGGGGCAGTGAATACCATCACATTTGTGGATAATAACAGGAGATTTGTTACTTCAAGTGATGATAAATCACTCCGTGTATGGGAATTTGGGATCCCTGTTGTTATTAAGTATATTAGTGAGCCTCACATGCATTCTATGCCATCGATCTCTCTTCATCCCAATATGAATTGGCTTGCTGCGCAGAGTTTGGATAACCAGATCCTTATTTATAGTACCAGGGAAAGATTCCAGTTGAATAAGAAGAAGAGGTTCGCTGGTCACATTGTGGCTGGTTATGCTTGTCAAGTCAATTTCTCACCGGATGGAAGATTTGTAATGTCAGGAGATGGTGAGGGTAAATGCTGGTTTTGGGACTGGAAGAGTTGTAAAGTTTTCAGGACCCTCAAATGTCACGAGGGAGTCTGCATTGGGGCTGAGTGGCATCCGCTGGAGCAAAGTAAAGTGGCCACTTGTGGCTGGGATGGATTGATCAAATACTGGTAAGTAATATGTCTCACACAAGCTTAGTACTTAATAATTTTCATGTTTAATGAATCTACGCATGTTTTTTCAGGCAATATGCCTTGATGTGTCATGCATGCTCAATCTGTGCTGTGAATTCAACATTATCATGTGCTCCAAAATCAAGCACCTCTTTCCTTCAACGGCTCATTGGATATTCGTATTCTAGATTTTGGTTCTGCATTGCATCATTTAAACCATCCTTTTTGTGCTCAGGCTTACTTTGACATTTTTCAAATTGAGGTTTATTGGAGGAAGGATCATTATGTCACATACAAAGAATGCCTGGATGTTCTCCTTCTACCATTTATATTATTTGCTACAGCTTTGTCCTTCTGAAAACCAAACTAGTTTAATGCTGTGAAGATGCTCCATGTTTGGTGGTTGCTTTAGCCATTTTTCAATTATGATGATGTGCAGTCACATTAAAATGGGCATGAATTCGAAGTATCACAGCTTGATTTCTATTAGATCTGTTACAGGCATTTTTAATCATTTTAGTAGTGCTTAGAAAGGTTACAATCACTGCTGCATACACGCTTGCCAAGCACTGCCACTCCACATATAAATTTGATTACATGATGGATTGGTCATTACATTTGGAAGCTAACGTTCATCTCATGCTTCTGGCTGCAGGGACTAGTTGCTTTCAGATCTGACTTGGCACATATATCAGTTGAGCAACCCACTTCATACACCCTGCCAGAGATATAATAAAGATATCCTGAGGAATAGATGAGTGGAAGAACCAAACTAGTTTCTTCTATCCAGAAATTTATGTGCAGCAATTGGTGAGAATTGATTGAGGACCATTGAGAAACTCATCCCAACGTTTGCAAGTTAGTCATTTTTTTACTGATGTAAACTAAATATGTAACTTTCTTAAAAGGTCCTGAGTTTTTTTGGCAGTTCTCACCTAAATTTTCAACAGTTGATATATACTGGCGTGATCCTATCTTAGTTTCAATGAGGCATCATGCATATCAAGCACGGACTTGCTATGATTAGTGCACTAGTTCACTGTTTAGTGACTGCATCCCACCTTCGTTCTCAAGACCAGGTATTCTACCTGGTCTTGGCCAACATGAGGTTCAACCTCTGATTAGGACAGGCCTAATTTTGGAGCTAACTTGCAGAATTCTGACTTAATCCTTGGAAATAACAAGTTTATTTTCTTTAGTCAATATGGTACAATTGATTATAACATTCTAATTGCATTGGGTTATATACATTACATATTGTAAATTCTCTGGGGCGTTAAACAAGTTTCTCAATTTTTTCTTTTGATATAATCTTTATTGAACTCCTAATTGCGATGATAGGAAATCGTTTTATCTTATAATTGATACTTGACATGCAAACTTCGAGGGGCAATCTGCTGACATATCACGATTTCAATATTTTGAGATTTGCTGCAGCTCTAAACTTCCACAAGGTTTGATAGTAGTGCATAACCCAAAGTTACTGTCATCCCTGGGCTGTTATTGAGTTTAGAACCACGCAATGCTTTAAGGTCGTATTCAATAGATCAATTTTCAGTCTGTATAGCTTGCATAGCAACGAGCATCTTCCATCAATTTTTACGGCCATTTATGTTTCATGGAAATATTGTTGTTTCTATGATAGATGATCCTGTAATCGATTGAAATTTATTTTATCACATCCATAAATTTGTCGTGTTCTTTGTTCATGCATATCGTTTAGTATGGAAAATTTTGATGCTGCTGCCTGCAGGTTATCTTTCTAGCATTAGATGTCGACAAGCATGAAAACATAAAAATCAGACCATCTGGAACTCGACGTGCAGAGTTATGTATAGATATACAGATTCAATTTCTGATTGCTGCAGAGGACATCGGACTCGTATTAGCAGCCTTGCTCACATTCCAGGCAAGAACTAGAAATGAACTATAACATCTGGATTTTACAAGTTAAAACAATAACTTGGGAATATACAAGTCATATCAGTGGTATTCCCATTCAGTATTCTTCTGTATGCTAAAGCTGGGAAAATATAGTAATTATAAAAATGAAAAGGCACCTCAATCAGTGCCAGTCAATAATGTAAAGCTGATTCGGCCACCCCTCCAAGCTCAAACGAACACCCGGTGTAGACTACGGTTCATGAGCAGAACTTTTTTGAATTCCCATTGACAATAAAATCAAATCATTGTAACAGTAGTGGCTTCCCACTTGTGGACAAAGCCACCATTCTTAGCGCATTCTCTGCCTAAACCCAAGGAAGACAAGAATCATGATGGAATATAATTAGTGTCTGCTGTATGAAACAGGATCCTCATGAAGATACCACCACCTGCAGAGTCTTACAACTTGTGGCATTCAGTTTCTGTTGAAGGATCTTGTTCAGAAGTCCTGGATTGGCCTTACCTTCTGATAATTTCATCACCTGCAAATGAATCAGCGTTCAGAATTATCCCAATTTACTAAAGCATAATCAGGGGAAAATAAATTACATGAAGGTTCGTCTTATACCTTGTAATGGTTTGTATACCTGGCCAGCAAAAAACCCTTGCATCTTAGTTTTTCTGGCTCGGTATTGTTCCAACTGATTTGGATTCTCTGAAAGCACTTTATCTACCATATTCTCAATATGAGCAGGATCTACTGTCTGTTATATTGAAACATGTGAGAAACCCACCTATTTGAACTAAAATAGTGTTCCTCTCCTGATTTCCATAAGACATTTATGCCATGTTCAATCACTGAAATTACACTCATCTCACACTGTTACATGTGTTAAGAAACTGAACCACAGATAAGGCTTGGCTTGGCTTGGCGGATACCTCCTCCAGCCTTTTCCACAACCATAGAGCACATTGCGTTTACAAGCTAAGCTTCTAAGCTTTGCCAACACCATGACCAACTCATTAGACAATCGACAATTGAAGCACTAAGGTAATCAATCACACAGCTGAATGATATGTTATTTGTTGTCACCTGTTAAAGAAAGTAAAGGTTGAAACTTTATTAGAAGATTCAACAAACTCAGCTTTTCTTCACGTCTCTGGTTCTCAACACCATGCTAGACCAAGAAGGCTTGTAAAGGAATGACACAATCATGCAGCTGCGCTTCCAGTTAATTTGATTGTTTCTGCCGTTTGGCATGGTAAAGGCAATCACATTTATTTTTTAGCTTATTTATGCATAAACTCAGTGCATCTACTTCTAAACTAAAAGTTGTTGAACACTTAGTTATTGCTGTGAACGATAGTTAAATATGCTGCAGGGGCAAAGTGAGGGACTTGCCTGAACCAAATTTTTTTCTTCTATCAGTCCCTTAACAGTTCCACATTTGGCCATGAGCTCGAATAGTACTGCAAATAATAAAAGAGGAATTCTCAAAAATTAATTAATAGTTATTTATGCTTATGCCCAGAGAACAACCAAAAGTACCAAAATTTTGCTCATTTATTACTCATCAGCACAGAGAAAATAATAGAAAGGCTCCAGATTTTAACCCTGTTAACTCCTGTATAACATAAGGCTGCAGATATAAGCCTGTCTGTGACTGCTGTATAACATAAGGCTGCAGAGATTTAAGCCTTTATCTCTAACTATTAAATGCCTTCAAAGTATGTTCTCTTGTAGAATTCTTGGGCCGGCCTTTACAGGACAATAGCAAAGGATAAAAAAAGATGGAAAACTGAAATAAAAGTTAATCTGCTTACATGCTAATGAGGCTTTCGTAATCCGCCAAGAAAAAGAAGCAAAACCTTCAAGCTAATGAGGTAGGTAAATTATATTTTATCCCACTTTGTTTGAAAATGTTAATATTTGTTGCCATTTTCCAAGTGTAAATAACATGTTTAAACCAGGAAGACATGAGAAAGATGCTGAAAAAAAATGAAAAGAACTATCTCGCAGCAAGCAACAAAGACAACTAATAATGGCTGAAATGACATTAATTCTTGCAAATATCGTATTATGGAGATGAGATGGGGTATTATATCATGATCGAGTATATTTCGGAACAAAAAGAAAAGGAAAAGGATCCTTATGAAGGTTGAATAAGAAATAGCATTGGTAATGGAAACAAACTTTTACCTCTTTCCCAATCTTCCCACTGATGGTCCTACCTATAATAGAAGCTATAAGCTCAGCCAACTCATGGGGTTTAAGTTTAATATCATTTCTAGAGACTTTCTCATTTTTCATATAGGCAGCAATATCCCCCATTATCCAGTTGGTAGCCAGCCTCACATCAGCACCCTTGGCAATTGTTGTTCAGCGACCTACAAATTCATTTGGTGAAAGAAAATCCTACATCAGATCATTCCAGCGTGATACCTTATACAAGAAATGCCTGTGATTCAACTAACACATGAATTGAGAACTCAGTGAGTAGAATCATTCAGGCTTGCTCTACAGTAAGACAAGAAAATTGCTCAAGGTGCAGCTTCGGAGGTTTGGAATTCAATAACCTGAAACTTAACTTGCATAGCAAACCATACATCACTCTGTTGGTGCATGATGCACTCTTGAGGCTTGTAACATTGCTAGATGCTGGAAAACACCATGAGCTTTCCACAACAGAGTTTTGAGGAAAAATTCATTGTAACAAATTTTTATGGAGGAGATGGAGACAATAAATTGAGAACCCCAGAACATATAATTCGAAGGCTTTCTAATCCAAAACATATTTCTTCTCAAACTTTTATACCACGTTTCTGGCAATGAAAGTATATAATATGAACGTGGTAATGTATTTTTTGGTCTCTGAACAGTTGAAAAACAGATCCTAGAGGATACAAGAGACATTAAAGACCGTGTCAAGGACTTGGATTTATGTCATTTGCAAGGAAAAGAACATCCTGCATGCTAAGGCCCATGCTCTCATACCTCCGGCGCTTCATTTCTGGAAGTTCTGGTAAAGAATTTTGAATACTATCAACGTACTCTTTTTTGACAATAACTTCTGGAAGGTCTGGTTCTGGAAAATATCGATAATTGGAAAGCCGCTCCTTTTTCGTCATTGTAATTGTTTTCTAAACAGAGTAAAAGAGGATATAAGTAACCATTAATGAGTGAGTGAACTACATCTTCTATGTATTGCGCTAAAATGAGGGACAGTAACTAGTTTTAACTTAAATGCCTTCTTCCCAAAGCCGAGTTTCTTGTACAATTGAACTGCATTGCCCTTGACTGTGCAGAAGCACTTGTCTTGATATCTCAACATCAATTGCCTTATTAACTGACGAGAATGAATTTAAATTCTTTATCTCAACCTTTTTTTTGGATTCGTGGAAACCTCACCTCTCGAAAAGCACACTTTGTAAGTCTAGATGAGTGAGTAAAACCCCGGCTATCCTAGACTCTTACAAGAGGTGCACGCCCTAACTAAACCTGCCAACACGAAATATAAGAAGATATATGAACAGCTAAAAATCACAAATCACATATAACATAGTTCTTTCAAATTTGCCAAATAATGCATTTGACAGTACATCTATTCTTTAGAATGAAGTGATAATCACAAGAAAGAAAATGAGCTTGGAAAGGATGAATCTGCTAGTGAAGAGCATGACAAAAGAAATTCTTGCATTTCCAAGATGGCTGAAAATGTATTCACCCATTTGCAAGCATATGCCATGTCTTTCACTATTCAGTATAACTTCTGTAGATTCAAGTTATCAGTATAATATTATAATGATTCATAGCATTTCACTTATTGCTTTCTGAGTTCTGAAATGCTCCACATACTGAGCTAACTAAATCATGTATTTGAGTTGCTTGAAGCACAAGTTCAAATTACCTTTGTCCCGAACTCTGACTGTCCAATTGGTCGAATTGTTACATCACAGCGAAGTGATCCTTCCTTCATATTACCATTACTAATTCCCAAGTAGCGGACCACCCTCTGTATTTCAGCTGCATACTCTGCAGCTTCAATACCATTTTTCAGATCAGGTTCAGAAACAATTTCAAGCAAAGGCACCCCTGCTCTATTCAAATCAACCTGCAAAAGACGAGAAACACTTGTCAGGTGCCCAGTCACAACACAAGTTTAATTATCTACCAATTCTGAAGATTTAGAGGAAATAAGGTAATGAACTAATAACCCCCTTTCCCCATTATCCATAATGGTTCAATGAAAAAATCATGAGGACAGCAATACCAGGAGCACTAGATACTGATGTCACATTCAAGAAAAATGAAACAGAAAATCTGCCAGAAGACACAACAAGAATTCAGGAAAACTAGTAAAAACTAAGGAAATAAATAATTTCCTGAGAATAACCCCCATTTCCTGAATGAAGCAGCTTCCCAGTATCCTCTTCCATATGAACTCTTGTAATGCCAAACCTCCTATGCCCACCACCAAATTCCACAGGAAGATCCAAATCAACATAACCACTGGTTGCGATTGGTATATCAAACTGAGATATTTGGTAAACCTTTGGAAGGTCAGGGTAAAAATACTGTTTCCTATCAAACTTTGAGTTTAAAGACAGCTTGCAATTAAGCGCAAGACCTAATTTCACAGCAAATTCAATGACTTTGGAGTTCAAAACTGGTAAAGCACTTGGCAACCCCATGCAAACAGGGCAGATACTTGTGTTTGGTTGAGCTCCATAGTTGTATGGACATCCACAAAAGGCTTTGGTTAAAGTGGATAGCTGGACATGGGTTTCTATACCAATGATTGCCTCATAGTCTTTTATAAGTTTATCAATAGTTTTGGTCTGAGTTAGGGTAGAAGCTTTGATTTGCGGGTTCTGCTTTTTTTCTTGTATGGCTGTTTGAGTTTGTGTGACGCTGCTGCTTTTCATCGTCCAGTACAAGGCACCATTCTTTCTTCTAAAGAAGGCACTTGGATATAACAATAATGGGACGGTTTGAATGCTTCTTAACAGAGTGGAAGCCGTAGTTTTTTTTATTATTAACTCCAAACTCCCTGCAAAATATCAAATAGGTAATAAGCAAAAGCTACAATGGACAATTCGAAGAGCATTAAAATGTGAGAGCAAGAAACCAAACAAAAAGAAAAAGCAAACATAAAACTTCCAACTTCGAACTGAAACTGAAGAGAAGGGCTAAATTGATGAGTACCCAGAAGATAAATTCATGATTAAACCTTGAAAACGAAGGCCATAAATCCTTGATGAAATTGAAATCGTAAGTAGAAAAAGGAGTGATTTTGAAAGGTACCCATGAATTATTTTGTCAAAAAATAATGAAAATAAGTTAAAGGAACACAAAGAGAAAGACAAAACTTGAACACGAAACAGATATTACTTGAATGAATGTATAGCAACGGCATTACTAGAAGTGAAAGGAATAATGATCGTTCGTTTAATTACTTTCATTACCTGTTTTCTTCAGTACCGAAGTAACCCACCTACTTGAAGAAAAGCTTTCTTTTTGTTAAAGAAGTAACCATAGTCAGACTCTAACCGATCAGACTTGTATAAAATGTTTCAAAAAGACAGCAATTAAGTGGGCGTGCCGGAGTGGTTATCGGGCATGACTAGAAATCATGTGGGCTTTGCCCGCGCAGGTTCGAATCCTGCCGCTCACGATTTTTGAACTATTTTTATCACTGTATTGGTCAGAGCGCGGGCGAATATACTGAACGATCAACCGGAAAAGTTTTCCGCTTGTCAGGCAGGTTCTGCCGGTATATATTGACCAAGTCACAAACATAGCTGGAGTTCCAGAAACTTCCAAAATTAGCGTGGAACATTAAAGCACTCCATATTTAGCACATCTCCACAGTGCCCTTTGTTGTTAATCCACAAAATATGAGCTAACAAATACCAAGGTAGTTTTGGATTAACACAAACCATCCACAATGACATTTAATTTGTGACGCCCATTTTCTACCTCAAGTCGTCTCAGCCCCGATTTGTAGCTGTTGGTGGCGGTGGTAGTGGCGGTGGTGGCCGTTGGTGGTAATGGGGAGTGAGACTACTGCACGATCAAGGAAAGTAATGGTGGTGGCAGACCCAAGCCGCGAATCAGCAGGTGCGCTTCAATATGCACTTTCCCATGTAGTTGTTGAGAATGATGAGCTCATACTTCTCCATGTCGAAAGTGCATATTCTTGGTGGAACACATTTTCGTTCAGAAAGATATATAGTCTAACGCCAGGTCCCATGCCCAACTCATCTGAAGGAGGTGGTGGAGTTGGGGAAGGTGACTTTCTTGAAGCAATGCGGCAGGTGTGCCGGATTGCCCAGCCAAAAATACCTGTTCGCTTAGAAAGGACTCAATTAATGGAGGAGACCAAGGACAAGGCGAATGCTATCCTTAACAAAAGCAACCTGTTAAGGGTCGATCTTCTTATTATTGGCCAGAGACGAGGTTTCTCTACTGCAATATTAGGGTGAGATTGACTAGCCATCTTCAAACTTTGCATTACATTACATGTAAAAATAGCTAGGAGGATGAAGAAAAAGAAAAAAAAAATGAAGAAGAAGAAGCAAGGGGAATCCCTGATTCTGCATGAACTCTGTTAATAAACCACATTCACAAACCTAACTAAATCTATCCCTGAAGGGCTCAAAACTGCCAAAATCGAAAGCTAGCTAGAATGCAGAAATACCATGTTTCCGATACAACACTTTTTTTATGGCTGTCTCTATCTGGTCTCATCTCCTGCTACTTTTTCTTTTTAATTTCTGGCCTGTGACCATGCATATGTGGTTACTTGGTAAAGAAGAATTATGTAAAATTATGGTCCGCAAACACTCCAACCATGAAAATGAGGTATGGTTCTCAGCATGCCATTCAAATAGTAAATCTGGGTAGCAGTAAGACAACTAGTCCTGCTCATGAAGATGATCGAAAATGTTGGAGAGAGGTTGGGCAGGAGAGAGCTTGAAACTCCATCAGACTCAAAAGATCCTATTAGAAATGGATATCATTTTGATCTTGTTATCTTGATCTTTTTGGATATGAAGTTCCTAATTCTCTGTTCTTTTTTGTATCTGTAGCACAAGCAGGTATAAACTGTCAGGAGGGTCGGGTACAAAGGGGTTAGATACAGCGGAGTATTTGATTGAGAACAGCAAGTGCACTTGTGTTGCAGTGCAAAAAAGAGGACAGAATGCAGGTTATGTGCTCAATACAAAAACCCACAAAAACTTCTGGCTCCTAGCATGATCATTTTTGGTCAATCTCACAAAATTACTTGAAAATCCTGCAAGCTTCTTAGAGATGATCACTTCCGAGGTCAGCTTCCTCTACAGTGATGGCAATTGATTCCAGAAGAAATGCATCGGCCAATCAAGTGACTCCAAACCCATTGCTCCCCCTAAGCCTCGCTTGTTTATGACATATACAAATCAATTTCAGAACTTGAGATTGTTAATCCTTTCATTGCCAGATTGAGTAAAACCTTTTATTTAAGTTTTTTCTTTTCATTTCATTACTGTTTTCATCTCTTAATTCTCACAATTTCCAAACATATGAAAAGAAGGTAGCGACCGAAGCTAGATTCTATTTTCTTGTAACTTATTTCTCATGTTCTTTCCTCTAGTCTTTCTGTCAAAATGAGATCAATCGTAGCCAATGACAAACTCATATTTTTTTTAATCGCTCATCAAGGTAGCCTCAACAGAATAAAAATGCGACAACCTATCGCATGGTATATTACTCGAGTTTGTAAGTGAGCCAGCATATGGAAACACGGGTAAGAAAGCTGAAGAGCCCCTGTACAAGGACTTAAATTAGCAAAACCTAGAACCTTAAAGTTCATCGTGCATGGCTTGTTCTACACGTACTTCCACCTGGGGAACTGCATTGTCCAAGACATGAGCAACATTAATACCATCTTCAATAACTCTGGGTATAGCATCTTCAACAGCTCTGGCTTTGATGGCTCCTTTTCCGGCCATACCAGCTTTTAAGGCAGCAGTAACCTTTCTCTGCAATGCAAGTACGCCAATGCGCTTGGAAACAACATAAAGAACAGCACATGAAAACAAGAAAAATCCTACTGCCAGTATCACCCTGTCCAGATACAATTAGCATTAGGTTTCGTGAAAGGAGATAATTTCTGATCAAGATGACATAAAAAGCCATTTTCTTTTCTTATATACCTGTCAAGAACATCCTGACGTTGCATCATAGAGAGAAGATTGCGAGTTCGCGATAACAATGAGCGATGACCCTTATATTCTGTTTCAGCCTTCCTTAATACTGTTGTTGATTCCTCTGCAAAACCAACCTGAATACATTAGCTAAATTACCCAAAGGTTTCTAAAGGATGTGTACTCTCAAAAGCACAGAACCAGGACATGCCATGTAATAAAGAGCACAAGTTGAAATAAGAAAAATACTGAAGAAACGCCAAAACTGTGTAAAAAGTATTAAATCATACTAGATTGGGTAGCATCATCTGGCAAAAATTTCCAGCAAATATAAATGACCAGGTAAAGAATAAAGTTGAAAATTATGTGGCAGCAGTTAAAAATGGCATGTTGAATTACAAACCAATGCCAACAGGAAATTGTAATGTGATGAAGTCCAATGATACCAAAAGGCAAGTCTAAAGAGCCAAGACCTTCAGATCAATAACTCAATCTAATACTAAAACCAGTGTGATGATATCCAAACACACAATTGGAGCAAACCATGCTCATTATTCAAAATTACCAACAGAGTCCAAGTTGTGACCTCAGCAGGTTCACAGGCTTTGATTGTCAAAGACAAATTCCAGCGGGTTGTCTTTGATTTCTAGGACACAGTATATGAATGAATTGAAACAAGTGGTAAATTAAGGTTTTGATTTTGTGTATAGAATTTCTGCTTAAGAACTCAATTGTTTATGATACATTACAGCAGAGTGACAGGAAAAGAAAAGGAAACATCGAATCAATGAAAAGAATAGAGTCAAGTTCCATTTTGAAAAGCTCACTACGATTTCCAGAAAGCTTTATGAGAAGATGAACCAAAAACTAACATAGTCGAACAAATTGTTTATCATCTTCTATCTGGAATCAACTTTATAAAAATATCATCTTATCAAAAACTCACAAAGTTTCACTTTCACATAATTTATAAAACAGGAAAAGAAGATGAAATGCAATAATAATTGCTTGGAAATTAAAATCAGCCAATCTTGAACTATTATGGAACACGAAACAGACAAAAATTAACAGGATAACAGCAAATAATGACATGTGTTGAAAGGAATAAAGAGCGAAGGAGGATTCTCGCAATGTCATTATGATGGAGGAAGAGAAAAAAACTGAAATGCATTCAATGTGCACAATCAAAAAACACGTACCAAAAGTCATGAGAGTGCCAGTACTTCTTTCAACCTCCTGCAAACCCAGGGTAAGAAAAAGAAATTAACAACAAAAAGAAATTAAGAAAAAATAAAAAAGAGGGAAAGAGACAGCGCAATGACTGACCTGAACCATTAGCTGACGAGTTCTGCGAAGGCTCTCTGTGATGCTCTCTGCAGCGGATGTCATCCCAGCCTTTGTCCTGATGCAAAGCAACAAATCACGCAACAAGTGTTAACAAAACCACATAAAAAGAAGAGTAACAAGTTGCCCATTTTCTTTAAACAGTGCATGATATAATTTACTCCTTAAATCTATAAAGAAAACAATGAATCGTTACAGTATTCTGATTGGAAGTAAAAAGAAGAAGACATACTGCAAATTTCGCCTGCGAATAGTGGACTCTTCTCCACCACCAAGAAGAAGCTCTCTCTACAATGATTAATTACTATAATTTAAAACAAAACACAATCAGATTTAAAACAGAACAAATAAAATAGAAAAAGAGAAGCACCTCTTGTTGAGCAGCTTTTCTCATGTTAGCCTTGGCTTGCAAATTAGCATTTCTCAAACTCACCCGCAAACTAATTCCAAATAAGACACACAAATTAGTGTTTATTAAGAAGACAATTAAGGGAGAGTGTAAAGAGAAAGATTTACTCATGGTAAAGCTGTTTCCAGGAATCAAGTAATTGGAGGGCGGATTTGATTTGATCATCGGTAGGCAATTGAGGAGCAAGGAGATCGAGCTGGAACTGCAAGGATTGAAGCAAAGCTAAACAATCTTGTGCCAAGCCATTCAATCTCGGAAGAGAAACAGAAGAAGAAGAAGATTTGGCGTCGTAATCTTGAATTGCTTTCATGTGTTGTTGTGCTTTAGAATACGTCTCTTCCCATTCTTTCTTCGCCTTCTCCACTGCCTCCACTACCTCATCCATATCGCCCTCGTCCTCGTCCTTCGAAAGATGTTTCTTCTCCTCCTAATCCACAACCGCTACCGCTAGGAGTGATCTCTGCCTGTAGACCAAAATAAAATAAAATAATGAAGGGATAAAACTGTAATTTTCTTAAGGCCGTGTTTGGTCAGCAGTTAAAAAGTTAAAAATAAAATAAAAATTGAGGTAGTGTGTGCATCCAGTAAACACTGAGAAACACACCAATCAAACATGCTTTAAAAAGCACTCGGAAGTAATTTTAAACGAATTCCCAAACATCAGTGTTCAAAGAGAAGGGTAAAGGTGTAAAAAAATGGATAGATGATACGCTGGGCATGTAAAAATTTAGTTGGAATAAGTAGGATTCAATAAATATAATTAAAAAACAATAAATTAAAGGGATAATTAGTCTCTCAATAAAGACTCAGGAACTCGACGGAATAAACCATGAAGACTCGACTACTTAAATTGAAATCACACAGATGTTTTTATTAAAAAGCAACACCACCTAAATCTCCAAAGTTATTAAGAAGAGGGCTGTGATTGTTGAACTGATCTATTTATTTATTTATTTATTTTTGAAATGCGACACCTTTTTACGCACATTATGGACGACACCATAATGAAAAGACCAAACTACTGGCAAGCAAGCGAGTCTTGTGACCAATCATCACTTCTCATAGACCAGCTTTCCGTGTTTCTAAGAGCTTCAGTTCAAGAATATCCAGTGACAGGCTACATGCTTGAGGCATTGAATACAGTTGCATAATTAATTCGTTTCCAAAAATACATCGATGGGCAACAAATTTGCCCTCTTAACTGGGCCAACATACGAGTTACAACTACTGCTAGTGCTAGTGGAGCAACTGGGATCAAAAACAAAATTGCTGCAGCCACCGCTGCACTGCTTCCATATCACTTGCCATATACATGTAACGGGAAAATTATCCTTTTCATATACAAAGGATGGAATTGGATGGCATTTCCTCTCATCTTAGCAGCTTCTGCCAAGGCAAAGAAATAAAGTTGATGCATTAATGGAAAATCACACCTCCACAGACATGGTGGTGCCAAGTTTCAGCTATTTACCATAAGCAACACCAGCCAGTTTGAAGCCTTTAGCAGGAAGCTGGTTGATAAGAAGAGTTTCCAGTTGGCTAGCAATGCTCTTTCCGGGAACTATAAAATAAAGAAAAGAGGTGTGGCTTCTTTCTCATATACATAGGATGGGATTTCACAGGATTTTCTCCCATCATAGCAGCTTCTCCAAAAGCAAAATGATAGAGCTGTTGATGCATTAATGAACAGTCACACTTTCCAGAGAGAGATTGGTTGTGCCGAAATTCCGATGCTTACCATCAGACACATTTGTCAGTTTGAATCCTTTAATAGGAAGTTGGTTGATGAGAAGAGTTTCCAGTAAGCAAGCAATACTCTTTCCAGGGACTATGAAATAAAGAAAAGCAGCATTGTCCATTCCTTCCTTTGAACGATGTGAACGGATTCGGCTTTCAAGATCATCTGTCTGTGGCAATCATTGAGCAAAGAGTGTAACTAATAGAAGTTTGAAACTCAATAAATCAAATTGATGAGCTTAATCCATAACCAGATGCTGGAAATGAAGGTTTATTATCACACCTAGTATATCTGGGTTATTTTTATAGACATCTTGAATCAATGACAAAAATAAACCCTCGTGTGATGATCAATGTCTGAGTGTGAGCTCAAAAATAATAACAGGAAAGGAATATGTTAAAAGAAAGTACCACTCCAACATATAGCTTCTTGTCGGGTCTCAACATCACATAGACACATGAAGCACTGATTGCTGATGGAGGTGGCTGTTCCCTGGCACCAATAGCAACACAGTGGAAGGATACAACTTCTGATGTGTTTTTCTGTTTGTAGAGCTCAATCAGCTTCTTCTGGCATATCATGGTCATAGCTTTTTCAATATCTTTCTTCTCCACAGTATCCACTGCCTTTGTTGAATGGGTACTAGGATGAAGAGAAGCTGTGGTTCCACTCGATAAATGGGCTTCATCAGAATCATTAACAATCCTATCAGAAGATAACTGTCCGACACTGTTGACTGTTTTTCCTGAAATAACTCCGTTAGCATAAGCTGAAAAATACAGGTCTTCGGCTCTTTGGATTATACTTTCAGGGATTCCTTCCTTCTTAGCTGTTTCAAAAGCGAGACTTTCTCTGCAAATCCCATCTATCAACCTCCAAGTTGGTTTTGTTCGTCCATCCACATACTCTGTTCCCATTGCTTTATACACGGTGTTGCTGGTATCAAGTGGCAAATCAAATATGCTGTGCAAATGGGTGGACACAATTCCAAGACAACCAATTCTATCAAGAGTTTCAACAATGCTTCCAGCAATACAAGCACCCTTAGCTGTTTCTGTTCCTCGACATATTTCATCTACAAGCACAAGGCTTCTTGATGAGGCTCCAGTTACAAGGGACCGGATTTCTGACATTTCCACCTGAGCCATTAAAACAAGATAAAGAGAAACTCAAACAACCACATCTGTACAACCCAATCTGCAGGGTAGACAACAATTAACAAGAGATCAAAAAGCCACATAAATTGTAATGGAGCATAAAAAAGTCAATACCTGAAATGAACTTTTTCCATCAGCAGGACTATCGTAAGATTTCATGTGAAGCATTATAGAATCAAAGTTAGGAATCAAAGCTGACTCTGCAGGCACCATAAGTCCACATATTCCAAGTAATGCAGATGCACAGATTGATCGAAGCAAACTAGATTTACCACCTCCGTTTGGTCCTGTCAAAAGAAACAAGGACCGCATATCCACTGTATTCTGTACAGCACTGCCTTCTGCAGCATTAAACCAATATGGAGACAGACCAACTAATTTCATCCTGTTAGCACCATCCGAGGATTTCACGCCCTGCTCAAACCATCAGCATCAGAGACTAACAAATGCATAGCAGCTTGATGAGATAAAATCTTACAATACAATAAAATATTGTAGGGCCATAGTGTGACATATCCATCAAGTATAACAGCTACAGCTAGAGAAACATCCTTGAATAAAACTTCTAAGTAGCACGGACGTCATTAGACACTGAACACTACTAGGCCAGGTGATCAGAAATGCAGGAAATTGTACAATATGAATCAAGTGCAGCACATTCGCTTTGAAATAATCCATGTTCAAAGGACCATGCAGTATTCTATGATTCAGTTTTTGTCATACAGCAACATAATACAGAGGAAAACAAGATCAATCACCTGGTTGCCATTTTTAGTTTTAGTAAAAGCAACTCCACTAATAATAAGTAAATTATAGCTTCTGATGATAATTAATGATATTAGAGCACACCAGGGATCCAATAGCATGATGCAGTACATGTCTGATTGTTAGCATAGATGGAAACACAAAATTTGTGTTCCTTTTAGGCAGCTCCAATCATGGTTACACAACTAGGAGATGGGAAACAAACATTTGCAGTACATTCAAAATCTTTGTTGTTTGATGCAAAAGTGAAATGATAGTGCTAGATAGTACGCTTTGAAGGTTCTATACTGCAGACATGAAAAACAGCAATGTTAATTTGACCTGAAATTGACATGTTGCATACTACCTTTGAATCATTGAACCCAGTAAGAGTGGGAAAAACCCATTTTCTCCGTCTCCCTTCACTGTAATAAAATTGAAACCAAAATTAGATGTGGATCAAAGAACACCAAATATTTAGGACAAGTCAGACATGATAGTGAATCAATTAACAAAAGATTCACAACTCCAACATTTCAGATTACTAAGTCCCAAAATATTCCAAAAAACTTTAATTGAGATAATAAAATGGAAAAATGAAAGTTTTTCTTGCTGTTAATTACCAGCCAAACCCGTAGGAAAATGACCAAAGTCAATTGGGTTTGGGCAGGCATAACGCCCCACCTCATGAAATGCAGCCCACAACATTCGTGAGCGCGCACACGCGCAGCGGCATTGTCATTTCAGTGGAAGAATATGCCAGATAAAAAAATATGCATTCACAAGTTGATGTTGAAAAGTATAAACTTGTAAAGGCATGAACTCATCCAAATCACTTTGTGACATCAAATAAAAAAAAAAATTGCCTTCTGCACAGTTTGCTGGTTGAGCAAACCATTTAAGAGGTAGGTCAACTTATGAAGATGGGTTCGGATCAGCTTTATGAAGGTAGATAGGATGTTTCACAGACTGGTGGACTGTTTGTAACTGATAACCAGTGAGCCTAGTCTAAATCAGGTTTTTATCCAGCAGCCAAAAACAATACACATAAACTGACATTCCCATTCTCTTAGCCCATCCATAAGAACCTGTCAATTAAAATGGGGATTGATATTTTGTTGTTGTTCTTTCTATTATGGGTCAAGTAGATTCACTAAATTGTAAAGTATTTTGTACTCTTTTGTGTTTGTCTATTCCAGCAAACTTTTCAAATAAACACCACTGCAGAAGACAATATCATTCATCAAACAGTAATAAAATAGTTTCTGATAAGATTAGCAATGAAATTATGCTCAAACTCGTAAATTTCCAAAAATATGAGCAACCAACCTCACGTGAGCAAATAATGCCTTTGCAATGACAAGCACCATTGATGCAAAGACAAGGATATTGACTTTTGTTTGTAACTCAGCAGAAAGCCCCCTCAACAATTCCAAAACCTTTGCTTTTGCTTTCTCGCCTGCATCATGATACCTGAAACAGAGGTGGCATGAGTTGATTATTGAAACAGAACTAAATACAGAACAGAATCTAAGAAAGTGAAAGGGGAACATCACAGAAATCTTCTTTCATAGTTTCAAGTAAAAACAGCACACCTCGTTAAAGCATCCTCCAACTTAATTGTAGTAAACCATTCCTCACCAACTTTTCTGCCTTTAGAATCTACAGCAGGTTTAAGCTGTTTAATTTGTTCTTCCCCGGGGGTCCCAGCCCATACTGCTGGTGCAAACCGTTTTCCCTTGAACCAAACAGCTCCATGCTCTCGAGCATACAATATTTCTCCCTTTGGACCACCAAAGGGGGATGTGGTTGCTTTTATTCTTGAAATGATAGGAATGAAATCTTCAGTGACCTACAACAATGATGGAAGCCTATATTTTATGAACAAAGGAATATGCTTCATGCCTGTATCATGTTATTCATATTTAATTAACAAACAAATTAATTAAAAAAAAAAAACACCCTGAAGATGACAAATTTAGTCAGGTCAAGTCATAAAATTCCAAGGTTGATCGGAAGTGTCAACTTTTTTTATACAGGAGATGCCAAAATAAATCTTTCTGCACCAGCAGATTATGTTGTTTATGGAATAGTTGTTGAGATTGTGGAATAGTTGTTGAGATAATAAAAATACATGATATCAAAGCACCAATGTCTATCTATTCCAATTACAAGACCCATCAAATATCACTATGTTAGATTATTTTTTTTAAAAAAAAAAAAAAGATAATGATCCATAGAGTTCAAGAAATAGGACAGCACATTATACTGATTCTTGCCACTGGCAAGAATCCAAGCTGAAAAGCAATGATCTTAACATGGCTTCCAAAGTCTATGCTCATTAGAAGTTATTGATTAAGAAAGAGTTGACATGTCTGCACTTATTTACCTACTCTGAAATGAAAATTCACCTATTTTAAATTAATGACCGAATCAGGTAGAATATTTGTAGTAGAAGAAATCAAGATCCCACCATTTACCATCCTGTGCCGGTTATTTTTAATTTTATAGACCAATCACTCGTCCTAACTCTATATAGCAAGTCAGTTTATGTAGAACAGGTTAGTTGGTTCATGGACATCCCCAAAAACAGGGGCAGTGCAAGGAAAGAAGTGAAGGGGGTATCATTTAACATAAAAAAGGCATCAATCAGATAAGGGATTGTTGAAAATATAACTATGCAGAAATATATTTAAGACATTATGGCATTGAGACATAGTGCCTGAGACTACTTCAGATTGCACAGTTTTTTTTTTCTTTTTTCTACAGAGCATCCTATTCTACCTTCTCATCTTCTTAGATTTTTAAAAATAAAAGTATAAATGCCCCTTAAGTTAAGGGCTTCCCATTTAGTCTAGAACACTAAATAGTATATCTTCTCTTGTCACAGCATCCCGTTGTGCTTTTCCATTTCCTTTTTAGATTAAGCTTTCATGTGTCAGTTGGTCTAAGGCTGCTCAAATTACCCTCAAGTTAGGCTTTATCATCCGCCTTTTCGGATAATTTGTCAAATATCTTAACATAAAAATGGTGATACACCATGGGCCTCCAGAGTCACACTGTGAGCTATTAAATATAAAGCACTATGAACCAAGACTGGAGTCGCTGATAAACTCATAAATATGCATGATATGGATTGTGCATGACAGTGAATTTCTGATTCAGTAATGAACTACAAAATAAAAAATGAATAGACAAAGCTGATAGCTATGAGTTTATAAATATACCATCAAGAACATAAAAACAGAAAAAACAAATACTCTTCTAGGAGCATTGACAATTAGGGTAAGAAGCAAGGTGTCTACTCATATCATGAAAAGTTTTATTCCAGGGACTTACTGCTAAAGATAAGGCCTGTGCAGCCTTTTCCACTTCTGAAAATTCCTCCTCTATGTGGACCCTTTTCACACGACCTTTCCATGAAGACTCCATATCCTCAAAAAATTCACTTGGTACAACAGGACAGGAACTTATCATTTGATCACTTTCACCATCTAGGGAAATCATTTCAGAAATTCTGCCTGAAGCCCATTCACATTCATTAACCTGGAAAAAACAAAAATAATAATGAACACAGCTTACTGAACCAGGAAATCCATACAAGAAGAAAAAAGAAAACATGCCAAAAACATTATTATTGGGTCATGTTTAATTAGCTGTAGACGCAAATACAATGGCACTAGATTTTACTGCCACAAATTGAAGAGCTTGTTACAACCATCAGCACATGAGATCTTGTTCAAAAGGCTACAACTTAAGCTAAAAAAACTAAAGCATTAACCCAAGTGATCCAAATGGAATATCTGCTTATGGTGTCAATATTTCTTTAAAAAATCTAATTAGCATTTGAGATATAATTATGAACAATAAACAAATTAATAAAATGTTTCTTGTTAAAAAGAACAAATAAATAAATAGAGAAAGTAGGATCTTGATAGGTGCATTAAATCCATACAGTCCTTGGAACCTTGGAAATTTCTTGGGAGAGCCCCTCCTCAGAACAATCCCTAACCTAATAAATTTTCTCCAAGTTGTTATAATTTTTCGCCCATAATCTATGTTATTCAACTCCTTAAAAAGGAAAAATTTTCTCAATGGCCCTCCTTAGCAGAGTGGTGGCGTTCCACCACTGCCTTGGACGTTGTATCAATTATACAGAAAACAACAAGAATGATGAGAAAAATAAAAAACACTGCAGCATTTAAGCAGCCTTGAGACTGCCAAGACATTAAATTTGTTTACAGCTGCAAAGAAGTAAATGATGACACATAGTTAAACATTCTGGTAAAAAATATTAAATTGGTCTGATATATACTAAAGAAGTTGATGAATAAAAATATAAGTTCCAAATTCTAACAAAAAAGATACCACACTCCATGACTGCTTCAAGTGTCAAATTCAAGTTTTTCCTCTGCATTACTGAACAGCTAATTTTATATTTTGGTGAACATCAGCACATAATGCATCTTAAACAAGGCAACCATACAAGATAAAATCCAATGTTCTTCATTTAATGCATCCCACCCATCCCAGCATCCAAAGCATAATCTAGTGTTTATTGAACAAGTAAAGGAAGAAGTTTATTGAAAGGGTATCAATAACATATAGAAAAGGATGCTTCCACTTACTAATGTCTCAAAGTCAATTTTCAAACCAGTTGCCATCCAAGCAGGATCCATCAATGATTTCAGTATTTCATTGAGCTCAGAGTTTCTATACATGAACAATATTTCATCAAGTACATTTTTTATTCTACAAAACTCAATATGATTGGCTTCCTTCTGTTCAAGTAACTTCACAAGCTGCATCATATAAGAAACCAAGAATCAGATACAGAATTTGAAAGTTTTTGAGATTCAGCATGGATATCTTCAAAAAAAAGAATATTAATAAAAAATGATGACCATATATTTTGCCGAATTTAGGCAACAGTAAACATATTATGTTGTTATCATCTTCATACTGATTGAGTTCATGCAACCATTATTACTTCCCGGGTACATCGAAGGCAAATAGCAGGAACAGATATAACAATAAACAATGGTTTCAATCCAACAAATGCACTTTTACAACTGGGTAATAATTTCTTCATAGAAATTAACAAGCTCAAATTTTAAGAGCTTATTGTTTTTGAAGTTTTAACGAGGGCAATCACTTAACCATCATAGCAAGAGTCCAGGTCAAAATGTCTGAAACTCCAACAATTTTTTAAGAAATTTCCAGATCCAATCTTTCCCTCAGCATCATGAATGTGACTTAAAAATTGTAGTTCTTATCTTTTATAAATTCTATATTGACTGTATCAAGTTAAACAAAAGAATCGTGCCCTCCCAAACACATGATTTGAATTCAGTCAATTCACCATTACAATTTAACAAACGATTTTAATCAATCATCAAGAAATCATAGTAAAATCCTAAAACAGCAAAACATGGGGAGTAAAGAGCCTAACAAAGCATTAATGGGAAAGGAAACTCATGTACTACATTCCATTATAACTCTAATTCCAGTGAAGATGGAAGCCAAAATTAAGATTAAACAGTAAACAAAAAGGAAGCGAAAGAATGCAACATGCAGTTATTTTACATCAAACAAATTAAAAAGGTAAGTTAAAAACAACCTTTGCAGAGGACACACAAGTGAACTCCGGAATTGAGCATGTTATATTGCTCATAAGTTTGCATGTTGCTGCCAAACAAGAACAAAATAGTACATAAGAACATGATTGGCACTACCATAAGGCATAAGAACAGCAGAAATTCAACAGTCAAAAACTGAACAAAATAAATTCAAAGGGGAAATCCCATAAACTGCCCTGAGATATTGCTAGTTAAATTTTGCCATTATGCACTTCTCGGTATAACTTATTTCTAGCAAGACGTGTTGCCTTCTCTGGAATCTATATTTGTGCATTCGAACAAAAGGAAATCACAGTATTTAGTAATTCAGCTGAAATGAATACACTTCCAGCACCCAAAGCGTTTCTAAATTAAGATTAGTATGAAGATTACGTTGTCGAATATTTCCAATTGTTAAGAGAGACAGCGAGCAACTTTTTTGGAGTTAAACTCACAACAAAATAATTTACAAGTTAATGAGTTAAAGTAATTACAACCATGAACTTCATTTTGATGCAATTCAACAACCAATGAATAGCCTATATAAAATGCATATCAGAACTCACCTTGAATTGTTGATGCAATTTCATAAGCAGGAGGATTGAGAAGCAGATCTCTGACATACCTGAGATATCATGAACAATATTAAGTAAACATGAGCCTTATTACATCGCAAAGACAACAAGGGAACAGAAAAGTGGGTGCACCTTCATCTTCTAGATAGACCAAGGAAAATAAAAACTTCATGCAAAGCTATCTTGAAGAACATAGTTCTAATAACAACGAAAAAAGAAACAAAGGAAGCTTGAGGAAAGCTTCTTTGAAGTGGATGATAAAAAATGGCTTGGAAATATAGAAATTCCACCACCATATAAACAATTATATGCACAATTGAACAAGCTTTAGATTTAAATGGCTCTGCCCATGAAAGAATAAGTGCATACAAAGATTTGCATAACCTGAACTAGTTTTGATGTTTCATCCACCTTGATCAACATCCACTCCCCTGTCCCTAAAAACATCCTTAATAAGGAAAAAACAGATCAGGATGACCAATTTCCTGAAGTACTACATTTGATCATTCTTGCTTATTCTCAGCTTCCTTAATCAGAGAAACCTCATCCATTCTTTTGGATGAACTGCAAAGCAGTCTTCAAGGCACAATACTTTCATGTCTACCATTCCAAGGAAAACATTAAAACAAAAATTTCAAAGAGTTTGCAGATAATAAAATCTGGTACAAGAGTGCATTTGAAAAGCTCAGCTCCAATAGCTGACTTTCTTTTGTTTCACAAGTTTCCTAAAGACTGCAACTATATTGTCAATAATCAACTTCTGCTCAATAATACTAGTAATACAACAATTTTTAAAATCTGACCAATAAAATAATGACACTCTTAAAGTTTCAAAGTAAAAAACTTTTTATCTCACAAGAGAAAAAATAAATAATTAATAGAGGATCCTTATCACAACACACTGAAAAGGATCTTCATACCTTGCCTATCTAACCAATGATCATACTTAAATTCTTTGCACTCATTATGCTCCCAAATAAATTTCAAGCACTAGATGAACATTCAAAGAGTTAATTCACATCAAAACTTAGTTTGCAAGAACTACTGACTGCCAAAATTCTGTACATTTATGGTGTTCCTGAACTACTGGTCAAAAAAGAAAATACTAAGGAGTCAACTCAGGGGCAACTAGGGAACTTGAACCTTCTTAGAGAACCAAGTTCTAATTTAATCAACTAAATAATGTGGTTGACCATGGTTAATCAAAGTATCATGGTATCATTATTCATACACTGGGTACAAATTTGTGTAGGGACAGGTAGGTATTTTTTCTTCTTTTGAGAATTAAATTGAATGGATCCTTTATACACCACTTTCATGGGTGGGGATGACAAGCTCCCTTTTGCTTTATTCATGCCTTGGCAACAAGGAACATAGATTTGATACATTCATCAACTATTGCCTCTACATGGCTTTTTAAGAAAGAGGGTGAAAAATCACACTTACAGTTCAGGTAGACCTGTGCAATTTGATGGAAGTAACACCTTTAATAAACAAGGAATTCCTTCTGTTGGTATGGCACCTGGCAGTATGGAACAAATCTTGCCAAATTGGTTCGCATGTCGCAACCTGGTGCTAACGAAACAATTCAACATTAAACTGAGTAAATAAAGTTCAACTGACCAATTTGTGTTGCTGTTCCAAGGTGTAATGGTCTGGGCCTGTTTTCTGAAGACACATAAGCATTTCTGAACCCAACTTTATCATCAAGACCATAAAGCTCCCTGACCTAAAAGGTGTTGATATTCTTAGATTAAGTAACTATAATCAAACAGCAAACAATAGCACGAGCACAAGAAGAAATGTGTTTGAACCTTGAATAGAAGCTCAGTGACAGGATCTCCTTCAAACCATTCAAAATATCTGCCATTACATTCTCCCCACAACAAGCCACCCCGACCATACTCCCCCCAACGACAAGTTCCTGCAAAAAAGATGCTATTGTGAACAACAAAGTACATGGTATGGCCAAGAGAAGAGAAAATAACAACAAAAAAAGCTGCATGCTGTCACCGGTAATGAAGATTGGAACCTTCACCGAGTAACCCAAATATGGCTCTACAGTGCACTAAGAAAATAATATATTCCATGCAAGGGAAGCAAAACTTAAAGATGCATTTTTTAGGCTTAAGTTCCCAAGCATACGATGTACTTGCCTTTCTCATTAGTTTGCAATGATTTTAATATGATGTTATCACTGGAAATCAAGAATTGAACCTTCACTGAGTAACCCAAATATGACTCTATAGAGCACTAAGGAATAAAATATTCCATGCAAGGGAAGCAAAACTTAAAGATGCATTTTTTAGGCTCAAATTCCCAAGCATAAGATGTACTTGCCTTTCTCCATTAGTCTGCACTGATTTTAATACCAAAGAAGGGGATGACTGACATTTCAGACAAGGAAAGAATGAAAATTGAGGCAACACCACAAGTGAAATCTCATATCACACTCGAGAAAATCAAGAACGCTAATTTTTAGGTATGCCTAAAATAAGAAAAAGAACTGATGCGGTATGTGGGGAGTAAAAATTGATGTCAGTTTTTATTAAACAAACTGTGTCATTTCAAGAAAGTAGTAAAAGCCTGAAAAGTAAGAAAGTGCAAACCTGAGGAATTGTGTCTCAAGGATGTATGAAGGAATAGATGGTGGTACTGACAAGTACGAAGCTTGGTAACCAAAGCCTCTTCAGTCAGACCATCCTCTAATGAATATGTTTTCATGGTCTCTAAGACTGAGATCATGCAATAACCCCTTGCTGATTGAGATATCCCTACAAATGCCAGAAATATTTTACAAAAAGATAAGTTCGCTTTTTTTTCCTCCAATCTTATATGCACTGAGTTAACTAGATTAATGATGATGATAGTTTTTCATACCAACCACAGGCATTGGTTCTGGAAATTCAAGATCGTGATCAACCCCAACAAGTCCAAAAACATATGGACTCCCTGGACGTGCATGCCTAAATCCACAAAGCAACAAGTCAGAACAAGATATGGAAATTGTAAGTAAACAATAAAATTTTACATGAATAACAGGAACACAGCCTATCTTTAATTTATATGATCCCTTCATTTCTTACAATTTTCTCAATTGCAATTATCATTACAATCTATTTCAAACATCCAAAACAGATTTTATACATGCAGAATTTCAATTTATTTCAGTGCTTATTTTATATCAATCTCATTGGTGGTTCATTTCAACTGAATTTCACAAAAATAATTAAAAGCCAGCTTAGGCCAAGTAGACATTATCCAGTTTGAACAAGAGACAAAAAAAGAAATGCAGAACATAACACAGATCCTTGGTGTTATGTTGGTAAGAGGCAGACTGAACCTGCAAGAAAGTTAAAAAAAAAAAAAAGACTTCCTAGTGAAACACAAATTTAAAACGTAATGGAAAAATTATTGTAAATGACATAATGCGTTTCATGTTTTGGTCTTGCTCAATGCCATTTCTTTTGCGAAACACTGAGAAATGGTGCAAAATGATCTGCATATATCAGATACTATTATTGTTCCCACTAGAAGTACATAAGCATGCCTTCCAAGCATTAAAATTATTTTCTTTAGAAACAAATTAATGCAGAACACCAAGAACAACTTGCATGGAAAATGCATGAAACAAACATCAAACTCAACTGAATCACTTGTACATATTAAGTTAATTCCAAACATGTTCCTGAGTATGGGCAAGGTGAAAAGGCTTTAAAACTACAACATATATTTTATCTATGTCTCATTGTGACCGGAACAATTTTGAATAAATTGCTTTGGCAAGTACAAGACCATGGCCACCAACACCATTGATAGCATAACATTAATAGTGGGTGTTTTCTGCGTGATTACCCAGAAATGAAACGACCTTTACGTGAACGAGCTTGTGTTGGACCCTGAACCTCCTCCACTATGCACTGTAAGAAACATAATGGAAGCATTGAATAAAATCAGCCAGTAAAGGTTCATACCTTAAAATGGTAATATTAGGCATGATAAAATTAACACCACAACTACAACCACCCTCAATCCCAAACTAAATGGGATCAATGATATTGAATTAACACCACATGATGAAATAAATAAATGAATAAACAAAAGGGTCAATTTTAGTAATGCAACACTAAAATTATGTTGATCGAAGGAAAATAGAAGGATCGAAAATGTTAAAGTAGTCAAAACATATAACTTTTCCCTGAGAAATTTTAAATTATGTAATGTCACATTGCATGACATCATCAGTATTTTCCTTTCCACTTCCAACCAAAAAAATAATAATAAAACTTATGCAGCCTTAAGGGTTTCGATGGCAATACATTATAAAGGCACAAGACTTGATCTCTCATGCCACATTAAATAAATAGGCTTAAAAGGAAAAAAGGTTCTACAACCTTTGTGTTTAGCTGAAAAAAGGAGATCTGTGCGACAATTTCCATACTTACCACTGAATACCCATTCCGTGTCAAGTCATCTAAAGTTTGCCGAAGATTCTGCAGGACATTTTACAATGATTAAAGTTTCACCAACAATGAGAATGAATGGGATTAACAGAAAGCATCTTTACTCATTCTTCAGAAAATAATGCAGGGGGTAAAGAAAAGAAAGGGTAAAGCATGAAGTTTGTTAAACTAATAGGGTAAGTAAGATTTCTAGAAAAGAAAAAAAAAAGAGACAAGATCTATCCTCTATATATAAAATCCTTCTTCACATAACTGAAGAAACTAGGAATTATTTATTTATTTATTGAAAAAAGATTGACACAACTTAGAGGACAACTGCAAAGAACCTGATATATAGGGTTAGGATGAAAAAACAGCAAAACATCCATGTGAGGATAAACTGAATAAATGCGTGTGTGTGTGTGTGAGTGAGTGAGTGAGAGAGAGAGAGAGAGAGTCTCGCAGTAACACAAAATTGGATGTAATTCAACATCCCTCCTAGGACCATCTTCTAGATGCCACATTGCAATCAGAACTAACATCCTTTCTGCTGCATCATAATTTTGACCAATCACGAAATAGTACATTATGTCATTCCTTAAACTCAACAAGAAATCTTCTCAAGACTTTTGCTTAGTCATGCAAGTTGGGGAACGCAGCTTAATTGGCACAGGAGGCTGTAAGTTAGCTAAACATGAGTCTACACATTTTTCCCCTTCCTGTAAAAACTAGTAATGAACATGGCATGTGCAAACGTTGCAATAAAGTTCATAAACTTTCTAAATCTAAGAAATCTACTGTAACAAATGAGGGTTGTAAATCCAATACCACAACAGGGCAGCCAGCTCTAGGAACGCTATCAGATCGCAGCCCACCAAAAGGATTTAAACCAGCATATTCAACAAGAATACAAGCATCTATTCCGATGGCTTCATAGAAATCCCCAACCTGGAAACATAAAACACTAAGTTGACTTTCATCAACCAATTATAAACAAATATGCAGTGCGAAAGAAAAATATAAATATTAAGGGAGACAGACAAATAGGATTCATTGTTGTCTTGGATGAACCATTTAGGAGATTATGGAACACATACCCTGCAGAGCAAAACCTCGCGTGGAAACTTTGACTTGAATTGCAATATTTCCCAGTTGAGATTTCCTTCCTTCAAACTGCAACCAGAAAATTAAAGGTTTTCGTAATTAGTCCTTGTGCAGCAAAACAATAATAAGTAGCCTAAAGATGCATTGTGAGAGCGTACCTCCCATTTTTCAAGCTAGCATCCAAGCCGAGCAAATTGGAATACATAAGCCTTTTAACCAGATTAACAGTAGAAGGTTTCCTGCACCGCTGCAACTTCTGCGGTAATAAAATAGCGCGTGCGCGCACAAAAAGAAAAAAAAAATTACATGTTTCCAATTCTATTCCATTTTCAATAAAAGAATGGGAAAAGGAAAAGAAATGGAAGCTCACCTCCTTCCACCATATAATGTGTGAAAGATCCTTGTCGTCGAGAACATTATTGGATGCTTTAGATTTCTTACTATTTCTTGCAGTTCCTTTCGGATTTTTAAAGCAATAAATAGGTTGAGCCTGTCCGATCCTGCTGTAACTATCAGTATTTCACAATTTTTTTAGATGCTAAAACACAAAAAATATAATATAAGTTTGAATTAAGAGAGAGAAATTACAGAGGCGGTGGCGACAGGCCAAGTGAACTGCATTTGAAAGGAGCACGGAGGAGGAGAGCGAAAGAGCGCCACTTGGGAAGTGAAACGACGGCATTTCTAGTTGCTAACCAGTACATATTGGAATCTTGTCTTTCAGTTTTGGGGAGAATAATGAATATATTGAATTGATGATTTCTAATTCTAGGGTTTTTGGGGATTTGAGACGTTTCTCTGTATTGCTTCTGCTCTTCCCGCCACAAAACAACAGATAAAAGAATGCCAAAAGATTAGCTCTTATTTCTTGCTACTATTTTTTTTTACCGTGGGGACCACTAGTCACGAAACGGCGATTTTTCTGCTTCGTTTTCTTTTCAAATAATTATAAATTTTTAAAGCATTTTTACTTTTTCACCGTCGATAATGGATTTTAAAAAAAATTAGCTCGGCAAGTTAAAAAATTTAACAATTATTTAATAAAACAATATATTTTTTTCTTGGGAAATATTTATAAAATATTGTTATTTTTAAAAGTGATGAAGATAATTTCAGAGTAATGATAACTTAATACTAACTTTATTATTAATTACCTAACTTAAACGGTTTGCTAATTAATCTAGTTATATTTACTAATTTATTATTTTAAATAAAAAATAATAATTTTTTAAATTTTTTAAATATATTTCACGGGTTAAAAGATATATTTTTATATAACTTGTAAATTAAAAAATATATTTCAATTAAAATTGTAAAAAATTGATTTTAAATAATTAAATATAGATCTACTATAAATAAATGAATATTTATTATATGCATATTATATAAATAATCTGATAAATATATTAATTGATTGATATAATTAATCTAAATTTAATAAAAAATCAGATCACGTATATACTAGAATGATAGCTTGAAAAAATCCTAACTTTTTTATTATATCGTTAGATTATACTTAAATTTTTATAAGATTTTTTAGATATTTTTTCTTCAAAATACTTTTTTTACTCAAGTTTCTACCTTTTTTTTCGATTATCAGATCTTTAAATTTTAAAAAACAGATCTTTAGATTTTAAAAAACCGGTTCCGTTATGGCAATTTACTGATTTTTCTTACCGATAAGAACAAGGCATGCAAGCGAGAAGATGATGGTTGCAGGAAGATCGTTGCTGATAGTTGGTTCTAGCGAGCAAGAATGAGATTTTTTAAGATGATCTTCTCAGCGGACAATTGGATCTTATGGTGCTGTTTTATAATGAAGTTCATATGCTCGTGTAAATCTGGCTTGTGCTGCACGAAACCCGTCTATGTTGGAGGGGCCAGACGGTGTACGTGGAACTTTGCTGAATTCCATGAGAATTTACATGAAAGGGGAGCGCTAAGACCACTCACTGGCAAAGAAGCTGTTTGTGGCCAGCAGTCTCGTAGTGACCATGTTCTCTGCTACTGTCTTACTTGGTGAAAAAAGGCCTTTTTTAATTATCCCTTTCTTCTTCTTCATCATCTTTTGTTGAAGAATAAGTTTTTTAAAAAAAAAACATCTTTTCTCCTTGAAAAACAAAAAAAAAAAAAGGTTTTTAAGGTTGTTGAATTCAGCAAACTTGAAAGTTGTCGAGATGGATTACCTTGTATAAAAAAAAATCAAAACTTAAACATGAATTAACCCACTTAAATAATATATATTAAAAGATCCTTTTCTTTTATTATAGCATCATTCCTGTTTATTATTTCATATCACTTATAGATTGTAGCAGTGATTTTTAAATAATTTTAATTTGATACTCAAATTTTTATTTTACATGATTTAATTTTTTAAAAGCATTTAGTTGTATATTTTTTTTAGTTGAATTGAATAATAAATAAATGAAAGAAAAAAATAGGTGAAATGGATGGTGACCTTTAAATTTATCTTAAAAAGTTATTTTCATTCCTTGTTATCTTTTAGCTTTTAGATAACCAACTCATTTAATTTTAAAAAATTTAATTTTGATATAAAATTTGATTTTTTTCATTTTCTTGTTATTATTTAATGGAGAGGGACTCACTAGATTTTGATATAGATAAAGAAAGTTATTATTAATAGTGATTTCAGCTATTAAAGTGATCAATTTTATGTCAAATAATTTCACATAATGAAATGAGTTTAAAGTGCTTTTTTATCTTGAAAATACCTAAAAAATTAAACTCAATAAGATATTTGGTTTCGGGTTTCGAAGTTTTTTTTGCGTTTTTTCATGACATGAATTGGTTAAATAAGGTTCACAGGGTGTTTTCCATGTATTTTTAAATCAAAAATACATTAAAAATGATTTTTTTGATGAATTAAAAAACAAGAATCTTGTTTTTTAGACTATTATAATGACCGAAATCTAGGAATCTTGACAACATGTTATCTATTATTTTCGAAAGAAACATTTCTCTTGCCCCATTAATTTAAAAAATAAAAATTGGTTTACCAAGCTCAGTAGGATCTGGCCTTTTTTTTCTAATTGATAACTTTTTATATGTTTTTTTTAACATAATTTTTAAGTTTATGTTTTAATTAATATCCCTTCCTTTTTTACATATAAAAAATATATTTTTAAACTCCAATTTCCCTTATACCCCTTTGAAACCATTAATTTTAAAGACAAAAAAAAACCTCTTTATCCAAAAAAATAATCTCCCTGGTAATATTATCATGCCCCAGAACATATATTACTATTTATTACAATAATGTAGTTATTATTTTACCTCTCGGTCATTTTATCTTTAACCTTTACTTTAGGGTTAAGGTGATATTGTCACCACGACATAAAAATGTTTTTTAAGAATTGTATTGGGTTATTTTAGTAATTATGCTCGGTAATATATAGTAAAATTATAAATGCAACCCTTGAATAAAATAATCTAGTTTTTTATGTATAAGGGTGCTTTCGTATTTTCATGCTTTCCAAAACAATTGAATTACTACATTAACTTTACAATTTGTTTTTTTAACCTTGGCTTTAAGGGCTTGGTTGTAATTTCATTGTGGTTTGTTTATTAATATTATCTAGTCTCAAGGACATTTTCAATTTTCGCATAAAAAAAAGTTATAGGTGCACACCTCACATGTCAGCTATTCCATTATTTTCTAACAACATTTGTGACTAGCCCTAGTCGTTGTAGCCGTGATTCCGCCCTAGCACTTCATTCGCCATGGCATCCATTTTCTTTTTGGGTAGCGTATGTATGATGGTTCGACGTTTGACCTGAAAATACGTTTTTTTTTCCCTTTTTTTTCTTCCTTGAGTTGCATGCTGATCATGTAAAAGTTCATATCAATCCTTCAATCTATTTCTTATTTCGATTTAATCCCTCTTATCTTATTTACATTGATTGTTTATAATTGAATTTTATTTTTGATTTTATCTCTGATTATTTGATTTTTTTAATTTGTTTTCATACTTGATCCTCACTCTTCTAGTTTCTATTTGTTTTGTTTTAAATCATTTTATTGATTGATTTTTTTTCTCTGATTCCACCCATAGACATTCATTTTTATTTAATTTTTATGTCAAACTTTGTCATAATTTTGTTAATTACTATTTTAATCATTTTTTAATGATTTTTTTTTACAATTCCATCCCTCAATACATAATTTCTTTCGATTTTCTCTAAAACATTTAATTTCATCTAATTTTTATGTCGAATTTAGTCGTGATTCTTTTAATTGTTATTTTTTTATTTTTTTGATTGATTTTTTCTCTTAATTTCACCTCTCAATGTGTACTTACTTAAGAATCTTGTTGTTTTGTTTGTTCAAGTTTGCCTTTGATGGGTTTACCCAAATCTCATGATCTAAATAATAGATCTAAAGAACTAGCATGAGTTGACTTTTATTTTCTTAAAGTATTTTTTATTTTTGTTTTTTTGGCTGGAGTTTTTTTTCCGCATTCCTATATGTATACAGGGTCATTCAAATGTTTGATTTGTTGACTTATGTTGACTGTCGAGTTTGCTCAAGACTTTTTTTGTTATCCTTTTTTTTTCTACCTAGAAAAATTTGTAAATTGGTTTATAATAAATTTCTTGTCTGAATTCGGATCTAGAGTTTCATAAGTTGCAAGTTTTTTAAGATCTGACCATGTTTAGGATGTTTGTTGGAGTTTGCTTGATTTTTATAAATGTTTTCAATTTCATCACTTATGAATTTTTTAATCTTTAAAATTTGATACTTATTTTTTTAGTTGATATTTATTTTATGTGGGATTATTTGTTTTTATTTTTTCATTAAATTGCATCATCTCTCGGGTTTTTCTATCAAATTTTATCATTGTTCTTTTTGTTGTTTTACAGGTTTTTTTATTAATACTTTTCTACCAGTCTTATATTTAAAAATTAAATTGGTTGAGAATTATGTTTCTTAATTGAATCCAAGTAGAAAATTTTACAAGGTATGGTTTTTAGAAATTTTGACTAAGTTTAAGAGATTTGCCCTTTTTTTTTCGGAATTGATGTTGTCTTATTTTATATTCTCTTTTCAACTTTTCTTTTGTTATTTTTTTATTTAATTCTATTAAGTTAGCCCACAACAATTTTTTCTTATATTTCACCCCTATCATTTTTAAATCTATAAATAATCTATCATATTACAAATAATTTTTAGTTTCATCCCCTATAATTTTTCAAGTTTGGTTATAAATCTTTTAATTGTATTTTTTTTTGTTTGTGATAATTGTTTTTTGGATTTCATTCTCATCAAGTTTTTTTTTTCATATTATAGTTTAGCCCCATTTTTTTAAATTTTTTTTTCAAGTTTTTTATACTAATTTTTAATGATTTTATCATTTAAAATTAAATTGGATGCTTGGGTTCATAATTTAATATGTTATAAATTTGTTATGTTATACTAGATTTAAAAAATTCGGCCAGGTTTGTTGCCCTCTCCTTTATGTTGGTGTTTTCTTCTTCAATTTTTTGGAAGTTAGATTTTTTTTGGAAGTTTGACTTTTTTTTTCCTAGATAAGTTAGTATTTGTTTGTTTGATAATTTGAATAAGTTAAAGTGTGGTTTTTGTTGTTTTTTTTATAAATATTTAAAATTTTAATCTGACCAATATTCAGGACTTAAATTATATTTTTATGTGATTTTTTAACATAATAAAATATCTGGCCTGCGGAAGGAGCATTTTTTTCATGTCCAGTGAAGATCTAAAACGCTTTTTTTCTTAGTCGTAATTTACTCGGTTATTTTCCTCTTGGACTGATGATTAAAGCTATTTTCAGCAATAAGCTTCTCGCATTCGTTATATAAAAAATATCTTCTTTTTTTCTTGTAAACTACTTAGCTAAGCAACCACAATAATCCTTATGTTAAATCCAATTTGTGAAAAAAGATAGGTGCAAAGTATTTTTCACTTGAAAAAAATATTAAAAAGTATTTTTTAATTTTTGATATTAATAAGTAGAAATCATAAAAAAGCTAAAATAATATTAATTTAATATATTTTAAAATGAAATATTTTTTAAAAACATGCCAAAATATAATTTCAAACCACAAAAAACAAATGGTGATTTAACTATAGAGTTGCCGAATAGACTTTAGTCCACCACATCGCCCACATGGAAAACATATCACGTGTTCATTCAATAGTTATCAAATCCAGGTTGGGCTGATGGATGGACTCGTGGGCTTGATTGGTTCTGAATGTTGTAAATAAGGGCCTAAAATTGACCCATGACCCAAAGGAATCCTTCTTCTTCTTTTTTTAAGAAAAATTGAATCTTCGATTTAACTTATATTTTTTTTATACACGGAACAAAAATTACATTTTTCTTAATAAAATAAATTAAATCAATAAATAGCAAAAATATGTGCATTTCCTTGCGTGCAATGTGGCAATTAAAGGTTTTCCTCTTATTCAACTTTTTTTTATTAGTTACTACTTTATATCAACTTTTATTATATAAAAATTGAAAGCCTATTAATATATATATATATATATATTTTAAGTTTATAATTAAAAAAATTATGTTTTTCTATTGTGGGATAAGAAATATTTTTTATTTAAATATTTCAACTTAAAATAAAAATATAATATTTTTAAAACATGAGATAAAAAATATTTTGAAATAATATCTTAAATTTTATTATTTATAGTATATATAACATGCATTCATATAAATTATTTTTTATTTTTTTGATGATTAATATTAAAACCTCAAACTTTTTTTTTAAAATTTTTTCAAGGTTAACTGAGGTCATTCTATATAACATGAGACCCAATTCCTTTGTTAAGTCAAACCCTGTGCTTGGTTTGGTTACATACGTGAAAATATTTTCTCCATGTATATTTGTTAATATTTCATCTTTGCTTCCAATTTTTATTTTTTACCTGAATGTTTCTTCTACATTTACAAAAATGTTTCAATTCTCCCCTTGATTTTGAAATGGTTAACCAAAACTAACTTTTTTTTCTCATGTTTTTCTTTCATTTTGTTCTCATTCTCGCCTCCCAGATCCGTATAAATATTATAATAGCTAACATAACACTTTAAAAAACTTCAACAAAAATTAAATTAAATTAAATTTACATAGGATAACAACGAAACAACAACTAGTTATCTGATACAAACTTTACTGCAGGCCATTTTGTTTTGAAAAAAAATCAATATATAGGTTTTTTTAATATATTTGTTTGCATGAAAAAAATCTTAAGTGCAAATAAAAAGTTTATACATGTATATAGTGAAATAAATTAATAATTATTTATATCAATAAAAAAATCATTAACAATAATTAAATATATAGCTAGAAAAATCAAAAAATAAATATAAATTAAAATATTTAATCTTGTAATATATGTTATTTACTTGGTTGTATTTAATAGCTCTTTTATTGAAATTCATTTTAATTTTATAAAAAATTAGTATAGGTAGACACACATGAAATTAATTCAATAAAATTAAAGTAAAAAAAATATCATATAAGATTGTACTTATTATAATAACTATAAAAATTATTTTTTATTTTTAAAAATAAAGTTTATTAGTGTGTGTACACATGTGTATAAATCTTAGATGAATTAAAATAATTTTTTTAAAAAATACACCAATACAAAATAATTTTCAAACAACTATAATTTAAGAAATACTAAATAAAAAAACAAGAGAGAAGGGGTATTATTTTAAATATTTGTTTTTAAAAAGTATTAAAGTAAAACATGTAAAAAGAGCATTTAAAAAAAAACAAGCAAAATTATATAAAAAAAATATTAGGCGTTATTGGACCTCATGAGTCAGGCCAATATACCTGATCAATTTTAAAAGAATTCGTGCATGTTAAATTTTATTTTTTTAAAATTATTAATAAAATCAACAATATGTTGTCTATCTCAATGGGTTTTTTTTAAAGAAAATGATGTGTCATATACTTTTTTCCATATTACGTCTATAGTAATGGTTAGAAAAATCGAGATTTGTGGTTTTTTTTCTTATTAGTTCAATTTTTAATCTAATTTTTTATCTAAAATATTTAAAAATATTATAAAAACCTTGATAAATTCATCAACAATCTTAATTAACCAAAAATACCATATAAAACCTTAAAACCAAAAATCTTGTCTCAAATGCCCATATATTTTAGTGTGTTTTTATAGTTATAATAACAATGTACTAGCGATAACATTAAAAAACTAAGAGATACATAATCACAACTAGGGGTGTTCAAAAAAATTGAATATCTGAAAAAATCGAGAAAATAGATAGAAAATAAACATAGAAAACCGAATTGAGATGAAAAACAAATTACTAAAACTAGAAATCTTTCTGGTTCGGTTTGATTTCGGTTTTGCCACTGAAACTGGTGAACTAAACCGATCCACCCATAAAATAAAGTTAAAAATGACCTAGTATAAATAGTACAGTAAACCTAAACCTAAATGACATTACAATTTACTTCTGAAGCCGCTGCCCACACCAGACCAGTTCTTCTTCCTTTCCCCTTCAATTTTCATTCTCTTTGCCTCTTGCCCCTTTCATGTGTCTCTTCTCTAACCAATCAATAAGTAAACAACCCACACCTCCACATCCTTCTTGTATGCTTGGCTACTTGCAGCTGAAAAACACCCGAACAAAACCCATTAGCGTCTCTCTTCATTTGCAGGAGAAAGAGTCAAAAAGGTAAAGTTTACTGTTTATCCATGTGTTAATTTGGCTTGTAAGCTATAATTGTAACATTTGTTCCATTAGAGATCTCTAACCTCTGCTTCTTCTTTTTCTGTCCTCTTGCAGCTAGGTTTTTTACATCTTTCTTTAGGTTCGCCCCATTTCCCCAACCCTCTCTCCTTTCAGGTTTCATGTATCAGTTTATCTTGATTGCTTTGATCTGTATTCTTGATTTTTTATTTGTATTATTGGCTATCAATCTGTTTTTATCTTAATTGCTTTCTTTAGGTATCAATTTGTTTTCGGTTGTATTAATTATGGGCTGCTGGCAATAAGTTCATTATGTTTTATCCTAGCAATAGGTTTATCCTGTTCATGTATGATCTGTTAAATGTTAATTGTAATAGACGTTGGTATCAAATGTAAAAATAATAATAAGAAGAAAAAAAATAAAAAAAGAACTCCACAGCTCCCTCCACTATTAGAATTCGGTAATTAGGCGTTGGTATCAAATGTAGAGATACCGACTAGTGCTGAGTTTGAAACAAGTCGTACATGTGCTTGTAATGAACCATTATAATTTGTGTAATGTTTAGTCCTGCTAACTACTAAGTGCTAATAATTATATAAGAGAGTAGGGGTGTTCAAAAAAACCGAGAAAACCAAAAAAATTGAGAAAACCGAACCGAGATGAAAATCGATAACTAAAACCAGAAATCTTTCTAGTTCGGTTCAATTTCAGTTTTGCCACTAAAATCGGTGAACCAAACCGGTCCACCCATAAAATAAAGTTAAAAAGACCTAGTATAAATAGTACAGTAAACCTAAACCTAAATGACATTACAATTTACTTCTGAAGCCGCTGCTCATACTAGACCAGCTTTTCTTCTTTTCCCCTTTAATTTTCATCCTCTCTGCCTCTTGCCCCCTTCATCTGTCTCTTCTCTAGCCGATCAATAAGTAAACAACTCACACTTGACGTCTTTCTTCATTTGCAGCAGAAAGAGTCAAAGAGGTAAAGTTTACTGTTTATCCATATGTTAATTCGGCTTGTAAGCTGTGATTGTAACATTTGTTCCATTAGAGCTCTTTAACCTCTGCTTCTTCTTTTTCTGTCCTCTTGCAGCTAGGGTTTTTACATCTTTCTTTAGGTTCGCCCCATTTCCCCAACCCTCTCTCCTTTCAGGTTCCATGCATTGGTTTATCTTGATTGCTTTGATCTGTATCGTTGGTTTTTTATTTGTATTATTAGCTATCAATCTGTTTTTATCTTGATCGCTTTGTTTAGCTATTAATTTGTTTTTAGTTGTTTTAATTATGGGCTGCTGGCAGTAAGTTTATTCCGTTTTATCTTGGCAATAGGTTCATCCTGTTCATATATAATATGTCAAATGTTAATTGTAATAGATGTTGGTATCAAATGTAGAAATAATAATAAGAAGAAGAACAAAGAGAAAAGAACTCCACAGCTCCCTTCACTATTAGATTTCGGTAATTAGGTGTTGGTATCAAATGTAGAAACACCGACTAATGCTGAGTTTAAAGCAAGTTGTCCATGTGCTTATAATGAACCATTATAATTGTGTAATGTTTGGTCCTGCTAACTGCTAATAATTATATAGGAGAGTAGGGGTGTTCAAAAAAATCGAGTAACCAAAAAAATAGAGAAAACCAATGAAAAATTAACTAAGAAAACCGAATCGAGATAAAAAACCGATTACTAAAACTAGAAATCTTTCTGGTCTGGTACGGTTTTGCCACTGAAACTGGCGAACCGAACCGGTCTACCTAGAAAATAAAGTTAAAAATGACCTAGTATGAATAGTACAGTAAACCTAAACCTAAATGACATTACAATTTACTTCTGAAGCCGTTGCCCACACCAGACCAATTCTTCTTCCTTTCTCCTTTAATTTTCATCCTCTCTGTCTCTTGCCCCTTTCGTTTGTCTCTTTTCTAGCTAATCAATAAGTAAATAACCCATACCTCCACATCCTTCTTGTATACTTGGCTATTTGTAGCTGAAAAAACCCGAACAAAACCACTCGACTTCTCTCTTTATTTGCAGCAGAAAGAGTCAGAGAGGTAAAGTTTACTGTTCATCGATGTGTTAATTCGGCTTGTAAGCTGTAATTGTAACATTTGTTCCATTAGAGATCTCTAACCTCTCCTTCTTCTTTGTTGTACTCTTGTAAGCTTGCAGCTAGGGTTTTTACATCTTTTTTCAGATTCGCCCCCTTTCCCAGACCCTCTCTCATTTCAGGTTCCATGTATTAGTTTATCTTGATTGCTTTGATCTGTATCGTTGGTTTTTTTTTTGTATTTTTTGCTATCAATCTGTTTTATCTTGATTACTTTGTTTAGGTATCAATTTGTTTTCGGTTGTATTAATTCTGGGCTGCTGGTAGTAAGGTCATTCCATTTTATTTTGGCAATAGCTTTATCCTATTCATGTATGATATGTTAAATATTAATTATAATAGACGTTGGTATCAAATGTACAAATACCGACTAGTGTTGAATTTGAAGCAAGTCGTACATGTGCTCATAATGAACCATTACAATTTGTTTTAATCTTACTAATTGCTAACTGCTAATAATTATATAAGAGACTAGGGGTGTTAAAAAAAAACTAAGTAATAGAAAAAATCAAGAAAATAGATGGAAAATTAACCGAGAAAACCGAACTGAGATGAAAAATCGATTACTAAAACCAGAAATCTTTCCGGTTTAGTTCGGTTTTGGTTTTGCCATTAAAACTAGTGAACCGAACCGGTCCACCTGGAAAATAAAGTGAAAAATGACCTAGTATAAATAGTACAGTAAACCTAAACCTAAATGACATTACAATTTACTTCTGAAGCTGCCACCCATACCAAACTAGTTCTTCTTCCTTTCCCCTTCAATTTTCATCCTTTTTACCTCTTGCCCCCTTCATCTATCTTTTTTCTAGCCGATTAATAAGTAAACAACCCATACCTTTGCATCCTTCTTGTATACTTGCTACTTGCAGCTGAAAAAAACCCGAACAAAACCCCTCGACGTCTCTCTTCATTTACAACAAAAAGAGTAAAAAAGATAAAGTTTACTGTTTATCCATGTGTTAATTCAGCTTGTAAGCTGTAATCGTAACATTTGTTCCATTAGAGATCTCTAACCTCTGCTTCTTCTTTTTCTGTCCTCTTGTAGGCTTGCAGCTAGGGTTTTTACATCTTTCTTCGGGTTCGCCCCCTTTCCCCAACCTTCTCTCTTTTTAGGTTCCATGTAACGATTTATCTTGATTATTTTGATCTGTATTGTCAATTTTTTATTTGTATTATTAGCTATCAATCTGTTTTATCTTGATCGCTTTCTTTAGGTATCAATTTGTTTTCGGTTGTATTAATTCTGAGCTGCTGGCAGTAAGTTTATTCTGTTTTATCCTGGCAATAGGTTCATCGTATTTATGTATAATACGTTGAATGTTAATTGTAATAGACATTGGTATCAAATGTAGAAATAATAATAAGAAGAGGAACAAAGAAAAAAGAACTCCACAACTCCTTCTACTATTAGAATTTAGTAACTGGGCGTTGGTATCAAATGTACAAATACCGACTAGTGTTGAGTATGAAGCAAGTCACACATGTGCTTATAATGAACCATTATAATTTATGCAATATTTAATCCTGATAACTGCTAAGTGCTAATAATTATATAAGAGACTTTATAACATCCAAGAAACCTGACACATATAAAATTCACAAAAAAAATCTCCTTTCTCTATTGAGAGAAGATCCACAAGGGCCGAGCATTTTACTAACAATTCACAATGAAATATCCATTTTGACATTTCAAGTCAAGATCTATAAACTATTTACCAAGGGCAATTCGATAATTACATAATTGTTCATTGGCCATTGTCAAATTTAAAAGGGATAATTAAGTATTTTTACTTTCATAACACCCGGTGAAATGAGTTCAATATTCTTAGATTCATTTTTTCAAAGCTTGCATATAAGGATATTTTTGTATTTTTCTTTAATTTTTTAACGCATAGCAAAATAACTTAAATACCCTTAAAAGGAGAGTTTTATTCAATCTATGTCCATATGCATTTTTATCCATTTCAAACTGACTCGATGTCTTCTTAATTCTTGGACAATATGTGTAATGGATAAAACTATGTTATGGCTCGATGACCTTAATTTCTTATTATTATGGCACTATAAACTCTCCAAACAACCTTTTAATTTATATTTTTATTTATTTTATTTAAAGTAATTTATAATTTTTTTTAAATTTTATTATTTTTACATATTAGATTTGGTTCCTACTTTTCTGATTTATTTTGTTTCAACTAATTTTGATGGTTGGATTTTTTTCAGTGATTTTGTTCTTCAATTTTTTTCCTTGTCAGATATAGTCTCTATTTTTTTATTGTTATTTATTTTACTTTAATGAATTTTATAAATTAATATTTTATTTTATATTTTTATCTTTCAACATTGAATTGATTGAGAATTTAGTTTATTGTTTGAACTTGCATCTA
Source organism: Populus euphratica (assembly GCF_000495115.2). NCBI lineage: Eukaryota > Viridiplantae > Streptophyta > Magnoliopsida > Malpighiales > Salicaceae > Populus > Populus euphratica. Next base: position 202,015 of record NW_011499945.1, on the reverse strand, counting down.
CAATTTTACTAGTTTGAGTAATTAATATGAGTTTATAAGATTTAAAAGGGTTTTGTTTTTTTTTTAAAAAAATATTTCATACAAAAAAACCTCGCATACTTTATAGCTGTATAATTAAATAAAAAATAATTTTTAATGTAAAAAATTTATTGAATTTGATAATGTCCTTGACTTACCTATAACCTGGGTTAGTTGACTTGAATTTACTAATTTTTTTTATTAAACGTATTTTTTACCAATTTTATCATTTAATGCTAAGTTAACTGGTGATTTAATTTTTTAATTTGGTTTTTGCAAGATCATTTCTGTAGGTTTCACTAGTATACCAAAGTTAACTTATATAAATTTAATATATTTTTATTTTCATATTAGATAAAAAATTATTGTATGCAGCTGAATTCATAGTTAAATTTTATTTGTTTTTCTAGGAAACATGTTAGTGATATTTATAATTTTTTTTGGTATTTAAGAATTCTTTTGCTCTTACTTTTGTTGTGGTGTAGAGCAATTTTGTTATTATTTGATTAAATAAATAATTTATTATAAAAAATAAAATAATTAGATATAATGGAATAGATGACCCATGTTAAAAGATAAATTATATCTATGTATATCTATTAACCTTTTGAGTTTATATTTTAGTTATTATCAACACTTTTTTATGGGCACAAAAAATCATATAATTAAATAAAAAAATATTTAAATAAATAAAGTTATTAAAATAAACCATCATGTAAAATTAAATATTTTCATTTGTCATATAAAATTAAATATTTTAATTTATATTAATTTCTTAGTTTTCTCAATTCAATCTTTATTTATTATTAACATTATTTTTTATATTTATTGATATGTACAAACTTTTTATGATTGAAAATACATTAAAAAAAATTATATATATATATTTTTTAAAAATTAAATTACTTGACATGTGATGAAATATGGGTCAAAAAATAAGTGATTATTTAAAAATATAATTGTGATTATTTTTTAAAATATTTTTTATTTAGAAATGTATTTAATTTTTTTATTTTAAAAAAATTATTTTTAAAATTAAAGAATTAAAATAATTTAAAAATATTAATTTAAAATACAAAATATTTTTTTTAAAATGTTTTTCAAAAATTAAACACGATCTAATTCATATTTTTAATAGGGTAGGATACAAAATAAACCGGACACATGAGCCACAAATCGCATCCCTGTATTACTAGCTGACTCGTGTGTCGAGCGTGCTCTTCGTCTTCTCTGTAGCAGCCTCCATTTTTTCTTCCTTAGGACAAGACAGGACAGGAACCAAACACGGCATTGCTAACCTAAAACGCTAGCAGAGCAGTGGTTTTTATCATCAAACATTGCCAGTCATGGCTTCCTCTACCATTTCTCCACACTCCACCTTCTTCATCACCAAAAAGGTTTAGACTTTTTTATCACAATCTTCTTCCTTTTTACAATTTTTTTTTTTTGTTATGGTTTCAGTTACTATGCACTCGGGTGAGATTTGTTTGTTTTCTGATGCTGAAGGATCCGGGTTTGTCGGCCTTTTCTTCATCATCACCATCACCCTTTTCGATCCCCAAATGCAAGAAATCAATTTCAAAAAAAATAGTATCGGTTATGGCTCCTCAGCAATCTGAGCGCAGGCCTGCCACAACTGGCTCGGTTAGCTTCCTTTTGTCTTGCTTATTCTTTTTTTTGGTTCTGACTAGGTGATGTAAATTTTTATTTTTAATTGCTGTCTATTTCATTTTTCCAATATTTGATTTGATGTGTTACCGTGGTGATGGTTTCTCGCATGGTGACTTTGTAGGTCAAGACTGCGTTGACAATGACAGAGAAAATCTTTGCTAGAGCCTCTAAGAAGCCCCAGTTGATCCCAGGTGAGAATGTATGGGTTAACGTTGATATCTTGATGACCCATGATGTTTGCGGCCCTGGTTCTATTGGGATCTTCAAGAAAGAGTTTGGACAGGATGCTAAGGTATTCGATTGTTTTAGACTAGCTTTTTTTGCTTTGCAAGTAGTTCTCGGATTCTTTTTTAAGAAAATAGGGTACTTGAACGGGCTCTTGTTGTTTTACTACATGATAACTTGATAAATTTAAATAGATTTTATGATTTAGCTTGGATTTCCTAGTGTGAGTGTAAAACAAGGTGTTCATCATGATACGGGTGTTTGATGCTGCATGAAACGGAGCCTAATACTTTGGAGGCTCTGTTTTCTTGAATATGGCATGAAATACCAGACTGATTCAATTTCCATTTGATTCCCAGAAACTCCATTTATTACTTAAGAGGTTTCAATAAATGGCAAATGGTGTTCATTTCTACCCAATTTTTTCCCATTGAGCATAATCTTTGAATTAATTCTTGAATTCAAGAACTGACATTCTCAATATTCCGATCCTCTCTCTCTCTCTCTGTTTGTATCTCTAGTCTTTTTTAATCTGTGCTCCAAAGTACCTACCTGATTCACTCTTTAAAAATTGCAGGTCTGGGACCGTGAAAAGGTTGTCATTATACCAGATCATTATATATTCACTAAAGATGAACGAGCAAATCGCAATGTGGATATATTGAGAGATTTCTGCAATGAACAAAATATAAAGTACTTCTATGATATCAAGGATCTTGGTAACTTCAAGGTATGGTTCAATGACAATTTATTTAATTAAAAATCCTATACATTTAAGTAATGAATTCGTGGTTACTGCTATTTTCTAACATTGAATGTGCATATTACTTTGTGGCTTTGCAGGCTAACCCTGACTACAAAGGTGTATGCCATGTTGCTCTTGCCCAAGAAGGTCATTGCAGGCCTGGAGAGGTGCAATTTTTTATCCTCACTGAGTTGTCAAATTTATCATTTATATTGAAGGAAAGCCAGTAATCATGCATTGTGAACTACAGGTCCTGTTAGGAACAGACTCACACACATGTACTGCTGGAGCATTTGGCCAATTCGCAACTGGAATTGGCAACACTGATGCTGGTTTTGTATTAGGCACTGGGAAGCTCCTGCTCAAGGTTTGGAAAATTGATCCTTTATTTTGCATCCTTATTCTTATAATGTGTAGGGTGCATGAAATACCTCATCTTATGACTTCACATCTATAGGATCCAGGCCTTTTACCCCTCCTAACTCCTCATGTTCCCCTTTGACCTTTCAATATGCTGGTGGTTTTGTTTCCTTTTGAGGAAGCAAATTAATTCTATTTGAATTAAGTCATCAGCCTGTTCTGTTCATTCCTTGTGTATTTTTAAACTGCAAGTAGCTGGTGCACTTTCTACATTCTTGCACCTGGATGTTCTAAAGGTCACTATAAGCCATAGCTCTCAAAAGACAAAGAAATTGATGTTTATGAAAAGTTAATCAAACTGTGTGGTTATTCATATTTTTTTAAGCTTGTAGATGTGTTAATTTTGTCATTTCTAAAAATTTGTTTTATGATCTGGATTGAATTGATTGTGGTATTGCCAACTTTATTTACCTATGATTTTGCTTCTTAAAATTGCAGGTGCCCCCAACTCTGAGATTTGTAATGGATGGTGAAATGCCTGATTATTTGCAAGCGAAGGACTTGATTTTGCAAGTAAGTTTACTGGGGTCTTAGGCATTTGTTTCCTTTAAATTGCCACATAACATATGCTTAAAAATAATAACTTCTATTTTCTGTATCAATTGTGCGATGTTTGTTGTCACTCTTCAGATTATTGGTGAAATATCTGTTGCTGGTGCCACATATAAATCAATGGAGTTTGTTGGCACAACTGTTGAAAGTTTAACTGTGAGTAACCATTGGTATCCTTAGGCGAGCAATATGTGTGCTTCAGGTTCCATCTGTGCTAGTTAAATTGCACTTCAATTGATTTTTTTATTGTTCTGATTGTCTGTCATTGATATAGATGGAAGAGCGGATGACATTATGCAATATGGTTGTTGAAGCTGGGGGAAAGAATGGTGTTGTCCCTGCTGATAGCATTACATTCAAGTACCTTGAGGTATGCCTCACTGATTTTTAGATGGACTATTCATCATTGCTTAGGTTTTCTTTGTTTTCATTATGGACGATATTTTCTTTTGCATGATTCTCAGCTATTTTTCCTAGGAAGAGTTTATAATGTTATATTTTGTTGTGCACAGGATAAAACGACTCTGCCATATGAACCAGTTTATAGTGACGCGCAAGCAAGGTAGGTTTGTGCAAACTACATGTTTTCCAAGAATTAATTTCTTAAGTTCTTAGGGTTCTTTTTTTACTTATTGTTTTAGTTACCCTATGATGTTTTGAGAATACATTACTGACTGACTGGTTTCTCCATTCTTTCCATTTGGAATTTGAAAAAGGTTTTGAAAAAATCTGCCTGATGAAACTACCTTAGACAATCAAAGTATTGAATCATTTTTAATAGAGTTTTTTGGGTGGTAAATTAGGGCTTTCCCAGCTGAAAATAGTCATCAAGAGTCTCTACTTCATCTGGTTTTCTGGTGACTCTATAATGGAATCTGTAAAAATAAAACAAAATGCTCTCATATATATACTGTTTATAGGAAAATGGTCATATATCAAAATTCTTTTTAGATTTTGGATCAATTTTTCTATAATCATGATCAGTCATTAACTAAATAATCTAAAGCAATTAAATTTTATAATGTGATATGGATAATTAAAGTTATGGCATTGAGCATATATATATATTGAGTTGACTTTTTGTCTTTAAGGTTGTCTATAGCTGTATTTTACTCCAGGCAGTCAGTGCCATAATTTGGTCATTTAGAAACTTTTTTACTGATTTGAAAAAAAACTCAAAGGTCATTGAACACTATATTATTTTTTCTGGAGGATCATGACTTTAACTTTATTATTGTAATAGGTAGTCACTACTAGAATATTGATAAGAAGTTCTGTGTCATGATTTTGGTATTCATTTATAGTGATGGCATGTTTCTTTGGCTTCTAGATTTCTTTCAGAGTACAGATTCGATATCTCAAAATTGGAGCCATTGGTTGCAAAGGTGGGTGATTTTTTTTTTTTATGTTTGAGTTTATGGATTTTTTTTTCAATATTTACAGTGGGGGACAAAAACTTTGACGGACCTATATTGATTCTATCACAAAAGCTGTCATTATCTCTTAGTTCTTAGAGATTGCTTTTTTACCATTGAAAAAGTGATGCAATCTTATATTTTTGCAGCCTCATTCTCCTGACAATCGTGCTTTAGCAAGAGAATGCAAAGATGTCAAAATTGACAGAGTATATATTGGATCTTGTACTGGTGGAAAAACAGAGGATTTTATGGCTGTAGCCAAAGTTTTTCTAGCTTCTGTAAGACCCATATATCTATTTAATTTATTTCATGATGTTATTGCTGCTGGACTGTTGGGTTGTTATTTCATCGCAGCATGGAGTTAATTGAAGCAGCAACTGAGGAAGAAATTTTGCTTTTACTTCTATAATAATTTCAATTTGATTTGGTAGAAGTTTTATGTGTGTTGGCATTTTAACCATGGTCAATAAAAGTGTAAATTGTATCATGTCGTTTGGTTGATATTGATTCCTAATTAGACTGGGCTTAATTTTTTTCATCTTTTTAATTTATGGATATTGGGGTATTTTTATTAGGATTATATTTATAAATCTGTACAGTTCCTACTGTGGTTGTCTGGTATTTTTGTTGAATCTAGAATCTTCTAGGAAGTCTTTTTTCGAGTTCTAAGTTAGCCACTTATGGCTCAATATATGTAGTTTTGATCATAGACAGCTAAGAAAAATATTTTTCGAGTTCTATCCCTCTTCTCAGACTTGATTTATCCTTTTGATTTTTGTCCAGGGTAAAAAGGTCAAAGTTCCCACATTCCTCGTCCCTGCTACCCAAAAGGTTTGCAGTGCTTATTAACTGTCTTCAAATGCGTGGATTAATTGTAGAGTACTTTGTTATACATGTAACATTGCATAATCATATCATAAAATTTATAGGTTTGGATGGACGTATACACTCTCCCAGTACCAGGATCTGGTGGCAAGACTTGCGCCCAGATTTTTGAAGAAGCTGGGTGTGACACGCCTGCGAGTCCTAGCTGTGGTGCCTGTTTGGGAGGTCCTAAAGACACTCATGCTCGCATGAATGAGCCTATGGTAAGTTAATTTTTTTCTCCTACTGCTACATCTTGTAACACGTATAGGTTAACCATTCTGCCTTTCTAGAGTTTCTTTCCTGATTTCTGCTATAAATAAGCTCTAGAACATATCGTGCTGGATTATTAGCTTGTTGAGGCCTTGCCTGATTCCAGAGAACAATTGAAGGGAAATGCTGACAATAGCATTTTTCTTGACCTTTTTTCTTCCCTTTCTTTCCCTCAAATCACTGTGGACGAGACTGTCGGGTATATAAATCCAGTTGATTATTTTACCAGTCCACTAGAAGTTACCCTTATGCATTGCTAATAGTTGCCTACCATGTGTACTTCTGCGTTATACTCTGACTGGGAAAAGATTGAGGGAGGCGTTTATGATTTTCAGATATTCTGTTAACTGCTGCAAGGGCTTTGTCATTACAGGTCTGTGTCTCGACCACAAATAGGAACTTCCCTGGTCGTATGGGACACAAGGAAGGCCAGATATATCTTGCCTCTCCTTACACGGCTGCAGCATCTGCTTTGACTGGTTTTGTCACTGATCCAAGGGAGTTCTTGCAGTAGGCATTGGTGTCATGTTACTTTGCACGCAAAACTGTACCGTAATTTAGTAACGTGGGAGAATAAATAGTTGGTGCTATTCCGAGTCCTAAAATTTCTAGCATGTCTCTATCGTTAAGCTGCTTGAATGTAACATGTTTACTTGAGGTACTATTCGCGTTTTAACCATTTTCAAGTGTTCATGTACAAGGGAATGGATTGTGGTATGGATGGAATATGTTGCTTATAATGGCACTCTACCCTATTTTACTATGAGATCAGGGGTGTTTGAGACATAAAGAAGTATTAGTAGGAAATATATTAAAATAATATATTTTTAAAAAATGTTTATTTTGACATAATTAAAAAAATAAAAAATTTTGAAAACTCTCCAAACAGGGGTATTTTAATCTGAATGATAATATTATTTTTTCAAGGGTTAGGGTAAGTGAAATGGTGATTTTTTACTGGAAAATATATTAAAATAATATTTTTTTATTTTTAAAAATTATTTTTAAAATAGTGTAATAAACTAATCTGAAAATATCAAAAAAATTAATTTAAAATAAAAAATTTAAAATTTATAGAAACACTACTCTTTTAGCCATAGAAAACACTTGTTAGGCAATGGTTCGTCATGTTAAGATGGACATTGGAGGAGTAGCTTAACCTGTGGTTATCTGGGCATGGCTCTTACTGTGGCATGCAAGACAATTTCAATAGGGTTCAACTTGAAACCGTTGAATCGCATTTCGTGTAGAGCATGCATGGAAAGCGAAGATCATTTAGACCCCATTTGGTTCCCAGGAATAAAATGAGTCAAATTATCATTTAACAGTTCGTCCAGCAATCATCCATTACCACTCTGTAGCCTGTTGTAGTTCCTACACTGGGTGCAAATACCAGATGGTGGACCAATCTGCATTGTAAGGTAAAAGTATTCAAGGAAAAATGCATCAAATGTAACGATCTTATAAACACTTGTGCTCAATTTAAATGTCTCAGCTCTCAAATGGACATAATTGCTGCTTTACTCTCTTTCACCTGTCAGCACATTCCTATGATTGCAGTGGAGCCAGTATGCACATATATACACAAGATGCTATCAGTACGACTGGAAAGCTTTCCAGCTGTGGGGTTCCAAGGCTATTATTAATCATGTTTTGCTTGATGTTCTCCATGTATGACGAATGTTTGGGAGACAAAAGTGAAAGAATGGACCTTAGATGGCGGGTCAGTAATTTATACTTCATGGCCTGGCTGAGAAAAGTATATTCAGTCTTCTGCATAAATACAAGACATCTTTTCATTTTACTTTGCAAGTTGTGGGAACCAGCAATAAAATCCTCAGAACAGTTGAAAGAAAGTTAAGAAAGAACTAAGCATGAGGCCTTTCACTGATGAGGGTTTTCATGTAAAGTAGTAGAATACAGTTGTCCCTTGATCAATTACTGTTATAAAGGAAAGTCAATAAGCTAATGGATCGCACTATTAATCAATTTAGTAGTCTGCAGTCAAAATCAAAATGATCACATAATCTTAGACATCAAGTTTGTCTCAATTCTTGGAGCAAAATCTCCTAACCCAGATTTCACTTATTGGCTTATATGCACTTGAACCCAGGTCCTTTGGTTTTTAGTTCCCTTCTGTTGTCTTCTCCTTTTTCTTTCAAAAAACAAAGAAAATAACCCCATCAACTTGTTCCTGCCAAAAGTTCATCACGGGGTAATGTTTTTTCTTCAAAAGGAAAGGACAGGACTCAAAGCGAGGTTTATCATGGAGTAATATTTTCCCCTTCAAACAGGAGAAGATTATCACCGAAAGACTGCAACTGAATTACTATTAAACATGCTCTACGTCATCTACTGGTGAAATTACTGTTGTTGCATTGTTTTGGTTACGTGAATCTCAGACTTACCAGAAGAAAAAATTAAATTTACATAATGAATTTCTTTGACCAGGTTTAAGTAAAAAATCTCACGTTTCTTCGACCATTTTCCTCTTTTGTCAAGTTTCCATTTTGGTGGATAATCACAACCACTTATTCTTAGCCACTCTCTTAATTTCTGCCAAAACTGAAACAGTTTGGACAAGGTAAAATTTACTGATCGGCCCTTCTTGGTTTAGTGTATTAATTAGGATTGCTGTGCTTGAAAGAACGTGATGAACAGAAAATATCATCTGTTGCATAATTGGAAGAACTGTGATGGTGGAATTTACTATTGATGGTGGCTTGCCAACTATCAGAATTGCGTTTTGCAGGCTCAACTATCAAGTAACATAGCTGCACCAGGTACTATACGAAGTTTAGAGTAACTTGAAGCGGACGTTTTAGTCGCAAGAAGATAGAATTAATCAATGCAGTTATGCCAACCCGCAGGCATACAATCAATGGATTAAAGTATAAGCATGTCAAAAACATGGCCAACCGATAACATGAAAACTTTCAAGCATTAAACCACACAAGCACTAAACTGAGTCCACTAGATTTCAGCAAACTCCACTCTAGATATCAAGTACTCCCATATTTACAGTATGAGAAGCAGTCAAGTGTGCGATGCCGGTTTGGCAGCACCACATAAGATGAAAAAAGAAGAAGCTAAAATGAATATCGCCTACAAAAACCAAAAACCAGCTAGAACCAGATACTGGTTCAGCAAAAACCCGATAAAACAGTAAAAAGAAGGAACAATCTTAGCAAAATATTCTGATTCATCAACTTCTCTATCTGTTTTCAAGCAGTGAGTGTCTCCATGTTACAGGAGTTTAAAATGATGAGGCAGCAGCGGCTAAACAGGCTTGCTTCTTTGTTTCTCATTCCTATCCTGGAGTCTTGGAGCTGCAATCAATTAAGCAGTCTTAGATTGTTAGAAGAAGCAAAAATAAGTGGGAAAACTAGGAAGCAAACACTGAACAGTTGATTGAAAACTTTGCATACCAAGTCCATTGGCCTCTGAGGTCCTCATGATTCGAAGCCTTTTTACAGAGGTAAGGAACATCCTGGAAAAAAATGAAAAGGAAATCACGCAAGAGCATTAGAAATTGAATGCTTGAACAGTGCAATTTTTTTCCTATTCAGAGAGGAAGGGTCGATACTTTTCTCAGGAGTTCTACATACAATCGGTCAACCTGGTTAAACAACTGAGGACTGATGAGAAATAATACATCACAGCAGATGGAATCATGGTCCATCAGTGCGAAAGCTCAGCTGACGGAACTAAATGTCTTGATCCACATTTATCTAGAAAGCGAAATGTTGCAGAACATGGTATAGGTAGAGGAATAGCGCACACCACTTAGCTTAATATGTGGGGGTGAGGTAGGCTTAGTTCACAATCAGAGTGACAGCTTATTTTCTGCTCCCCACTGATTGTCTCAATTGACAAGGTCGCCAAGAAACAAAGACATAGACACACCTGCCTGCTCACCCACCACACCGCCTCCTCTCGTCTCTCCTAATTAGTAATATGAATTTACAGTTAATGATAGTTGCGTACCCCCAAGGAACATCTCCCACGAGCATCCAGTCTCCCTCTTTATCTTCGTAAGTGAGCACAAACTCAGAAGACCCATCCAATAGCTTAGAGGGCTTTGATAGTTGCTTCTGTCCACCTGATAATTAATACAAAATCAACAAAACAGTATAAGAATACATCAAAATATACAGTACAGGTACTGGTATATAAATAACCGAGCTAGTTTTTCTTATGTTTGTGAAGCAATCAAACGTGTACAATACTGTGCTTAATGTCATTTGCAATGGAAATTATGCCAGGTTTATCGCCAGGATTTTTGTAGGCAGGGAATCTGTGTACTCATTTAATTTGCATTGCAATTGATGAAAATAAATACGTGGAGGGAAATAAAAGATCAAATCCAAGCTTCTATCCGACTTCAAAATTAAAATAGAGAAATTAAGGGCACCGTCTCACCGATGGAATTGATAGTGGTGGTGGACCTGAAGAACATTTCCTCTAATGCCTGGGCTAATGTTTCATAACAAGCATGGGCATTCAAATCTACCTTCCTTCCAATTGGAACTCCATCCATATTCACCTTGACAAATCCAAGATGCCCCTTTTCATTACCAGTACCAGTGGTCTTGTTACCATTACAGATTTTCTTCTTCAAATTCTCCTTAGATTTATCCTTCTCTCCAATTCCCTTGTCTTCTTCAGCTCTCGCAGCCTTTGCTTGGCTCACCAAGCTATTCATCCGATAAGCCCTTATAGGAGGCCACCCCACAACCTGACTGCTCCCAGGAAGAAATTTAATATAATCAGAAACTTAAACCATCGAAGGAGAAATTAATGAATTATGAAGGGAAGTGAGAAAATTCGCACAGACAGATCAATTCCCTGTAAGCTAGCTATGTATATTAACAAAAACAAAATTCAAGATTTTCTTTCATGTCAAAGGAGGAGAAGGGACATGAACATGGATAAATCAGGAAACGTAGGCAAACAAGAAAAAAATATTATCAACTAGCAAACAACCAGATACAAGGAAAAACAACTAAACAAGGGACGATACAACACATCAAGTGTCAGTATTGTAAAAGAAGCAAGCTTTATAAAACGACTTGCTTAACAAAATATAAAAGCAAGCAACAGAGAGAAGATAAAGAAAAATTGACACTTTATGGATACATACATACATATATATATATATATTTAGTTCTACGATAGAGTGGTAAGAAAATAAGAAGATTAAAGAAACCCCTTAGACCAGAGAGAAAAAGAATGCACTATGAGACACAACAACAACAACAACATATAATCACCAGGTAAGAAAATACTGTCAAAATATGCAAATTTCACCTAACGTTTCTAGTAACTGAACAAAGTAGATTCAATCTGAAGAAAAATAACAGATAAAAAAGAATGGAGTCGCCACCTGCCAGCAGTAGGGGATCCACCCTCATGGGAGACAGAGTCAGCAGCTCTCTTAGTCCCAGAAACAGCACCAACAACACAGGTAGAAGGCATAGGGTTGTTGTTGTTGGGCCTTTGAGGCTGAGAGACCACCGAAGGAAAGTCCTTGGCAGTCAAGATTCTACCACACTCACCCCATGCATTTGCCTTACCCTTTCCTCCTCCACCACTACCAAGACTCAGCCCCAGACCCAACTCTAGCTCAGCTTCCACTGGGTATGAACTTGCCTCAGCCTCGACCACCTCCACTTTTGACAGTGTGGACTTATTCGTGGAGGCCCCAGAAGAACCACCGCCACCAAGTAAACCAAGACAGCCTTCCATCATCAAGATACAGTCTTTGAATTTTCAAGATTCAAGAAAAGGTTAAAGAAGTGTGCTTTTTTTAAAGAGAAGAAACCAGAATGCGTTACGGTATAGGAGACAAGGAGAAAAATACCGGGCACCAGCACTAGAAGTACAGGAATTAGGAGGGAAAGGGGAGGTAAGATGTAGCTAGGGGTGGAAGGAAGGTGGTGGAGGAAGTGATGACCGTGGGGCCATATGTCTGCTAGTGCGCCAAGCACTCTCAACACAGGTCCACAACACACTGTCAATTTTTCTTGACATGATCATCATGTCTGTTTAGAATCTGATTTTCTCTGTTGGTACACAAAATTAAATGAAGAATTCCCACCCATAACAATAAAGAATTAAACATTTTTTCTTAAAAAATAACCTTGGTAATTTAATGTTTAATTTCTCGAGAGGAGACCTTTTAAAGAGACTATGATATAGATGCCTATTGAGTTATAAAAATCAAAATCTAGCTACTTGTGTGAATTTACCAGCAATAATATTGAAATATAATCCTTCCAAGTCCAATCGATTTATTTTAGAATATCTTTTTTTTTATCGAGAATCTTAAAAAATAAGATTTTTGTTTCAACTCACATACATATACGAGTACCAAATCACTACAGATAAAGATAGAGAGAGGCCTTTGGCTAAATTGGGGTTACTGTGCAGCAAAAAAGGAGTATATAATGTATGATTAAAACTAAGAAATGGGTAACAAACTATAATGATTCTAATTAAGTTGTAGTGATTTTCTTAGGAATATCGTAATGGATGCCTAAATAAGATAAGAATTCTTGAAAAAAGTTGCAGATGTAGACGACGATGATAATTTAATGACTCGTGATTAAAGAACAAACCGAGACTTTAATTTGGGCTTAGGTGTGTCTTAGCTTTAATGTAAAAGCATAGGTTAAAGTCTAAAGCTCGAGTCTTTTTACAAGCAAAAGCATATACTAATCTCTACTGGGCTATACACCTTCCTTTCTTCCTATGTGCTGTCTACTATTTTAAGGACAAACGGCACAAACCCTTGTTTTAGAAAGTTGAGACCTAAAGATCAGATGCATTATCGATGGACAGCAGGGCTGCCTGCATGAAAAAGCTTAAGATAAATGGCAAGAAAGGCACAGCAATACTCTTTTTTAACCAAATATTTATCATTCCAAGCTATCTTGAAAGGGACCACTTCCACATGCTGTGTATTTTGTTGGCCAGGGAGCTGGTCTCTAACTCACTTGATTGTTTAATTAGCAAATAAATGGAGATTTAATAAATCCTGAATTAATTAAGTGAAAGTGTTGCTGATATATAGATATAGAAGTTGCTGGTTTTTCTGTCTCGTCGATGATATTCTTCTGAAATGCCTCCATCATCATTAACAGAGAGTTTTATAAAACAAAAGAAAATCACAACCTAATCCAGGGGTTGAAGAATCGAATCTACATATATTATTGATGTTACCTGACACAATGTCACCGACTGCTGAACCAGGCTCTCAAAATATTATAGAGCCAGTGTTAGGTTTCTGTATCCTTCGTATTTCCGGTGAAATGCAAGCTTGTGCATGCATAGATCCTTACGACATTAATACATAAATACACTCAGAACCCGTTCTGTATTGTATATCTATATCAGTGATGGTTTGTGTTTTTTTGTTTGAAAATGTATTAAAATAATATTTTATTTTTTAAATTTAAATTTTAATATTAAGACATTAAAATAATAATATATTATTGAAAGTAATATTCTAAATACACCTTCCTGTTTTTTTTCCCTTTCAAACACCGCAGAGTAACCACTGCTTTATTATACAAAGTAATCCCATAACCCACCTTCTCTTTCTTGTCTCTTCTTTCACCTTCTTCACTCCTCCATCATTGTCTAGAGCTTCATCTTCAAAAAGTAGAAAATGAAAAGTTCCAATGACAAATGATTTTACTTTGGAGTTTAAAGAAATGACTAAGTGCAATGAATAATATTGCAAAATATATTATCAACACAAACCATCAAGTTTAAAAGCTGGTCGGCAGGGATAATTGAAGCAATAAGAAAATATTAGTGATATTAAATATTTTTGAAAATGTTAAATGACTTGTAAATCATCTTAATCTTGTTGAAATACTGAAAGGAGTCACGTTTGAATAATTGACAAAAAAAAATAAAGAAAATAGATTGGAAATACATAATATGTAATATTTATGAAAGTTAGAAGTAATATTTATATAATTACCACAAACTTATTTATGTATTTTTTATAAATTTATTTTGAAGTTGAAACTTCTTATTTTGTGGTGATGTCTTTTGAATTATTAGAGCTCTAACTTCGGTATCTTTTTGAATTATTAACATTATTAAAATTATTTTAATCATTGATTTGTCTATTTGAATATGTAATTTGTGTTGATTTGATATTTATTTTATTTAATTTTGATTTGAGAAAAAAACAAGAATTTTTATTGGGATATTTCTAGAATTTTTTTCTTAACATTCCAAGGAAAAGATTTTAATGGGGAAGTTTTTTCAACACATATATATTTTCAACAAATATTTAATAAACAATTAATATAATATAGGTCTATTTATATCTTCATTAAAATGTCTATAATTCATGTCATTTTAAATAAATATAAGGGTACTAGTAAAAACAAAAAAAATTAATGTAACAAAAAAGATTTTTAAATTAAAAAATAGTTAAGATTGTTAATTCGATTTATTTCAAAATATATTTCAAACAATATAATTGAATTTAACTGAGAAGTTTAGTATTTTATTATTAACATAAAAATTATAATAGATTATTAATTAAATTCAAATATGTTTATACATTGAAATCAACATGCGATTTGATTCTAAATAAATCATAAAGTTTGGGTTATATTTACACATTTACTAATTAGACATAAATACATTAATAACAAAACTTAATTAATTAAATAATTTCTCTTCTTATTGCAAGAACCAACAATCTTTGGAAGGTATACATTAATGACTTTCTTTTGCTCCATCACTGCTTTGTGACACCATACTATAAATAATTTTTTTTATGATTAGAGATATTTTCAGGTATGTATTTTTCACACTAAAACTGTTGATACATACATGCATGCATGCATACATACATGCATGCATATAATTATATATATTCTGACAATTCATTTTAATATTAATATGATTCAAGGATTGAATATAATTACTGACAAAGCAAAGTGTGAGCAGAGGTTTGTTAATATATTAGCAACGCTATAAACGCATCACCGCAGAAAGTATCTTAATTATGTCTGCGAACAGGAAAAATTTAACTCATTCAAGTGCAGCAGCAGGAAAAAAAATAAAATAAATAAATAAATAAATAAAAACCTTCGATTATCTACATAAAAAGTCCTCAACAGGGAATCTTTCATTACTGGTTTGCCACGTGTCTGCTCTGTGTTATTTTGCATTTCTTCTATTTAATCCTTCATGTTGTTATTAATTGTATTTTTTTCTGATTGATTAGTAATAGTAAATTTCGGATTCTCATTAGTTATGTTATTTCCAGGTTTTTAAAAATATATTAAAATAATTTTTTTATATTTGACATCAACACATTAAAACTATTAAAAAATATCAAAAAATATAAATTTAATATTTTTTTAAACTACAAACGCACAAAAAATGAAATATAAGTTATGAAGTGTTAAAATGACACAGATTATGTTGTTGTTTTTATTTATTTTAAATCGAGGTTTGTTAATATACTAGCAACGCTATAAACGCATCACCGCAGAAAGTATCTTAAGTATGTCTGCGAACAGGAAAATTTAACCCATTCAAGTGCAGCAGCAGGAAAAAAAATAAAATAAATAAATAAATAAATAAAAACCTTCGATTATCTACATAAAAAGTCCTCAACAGGGAATCTTTCATTACTGGTTTGCCACGTGTCTGCTCTGTGTTATTTTGCATTTCTTCTATTTAATCCTTCATGTTGTTATTAATTGTATTTTTTTCTGATTGATTAGTAATAGTAAATTTCGGATTCTCATTAGTTATGTTATTTTCAGGTTTTTTAAAAATATATTAAAATAATTTTTTTATATTTGACATCAACACATTAAAACTATTAAAAAATATCAAAAAATATAAATTTAATATTTTTTTAAACTACAAACGCACAAAAAATGAAATATAAGTTATGAAGTGTTAAAATGACACAGATTATGTTGTTGTTTTTATTTATTTTAAATCTAAATACAGTGAAAACAGAAAAATTAGAAATTATAATTAGTCAGAAAAAATGGAGAGTTCACAAGAAAAATTAAAGTTATTAAATTGCAAAAAAATTACTGGCCATCCAAACACACGATAATTTGAGAAAGATTCTTAATAAATCCCACTAATTTAAAGGTTTATAATATCATCTGTTGTAGTGAAACAGCTTTGCTGGAAAAATATTACATTGGTACTGGAAATTAAAAAAATTAAAAAAAAAGAAAGCTAATTGCACAGTTGGAAATGGAAGGCAGGGGATTAATTAAGTGAAATGAAAATTAATTAGGATGGGAAATCCAAAGATTAGGGAAGGTAAAATGTTGTCTGATTCAAGGGACAAGCCGACAACGTGGGAGCCAATCCACGTGCCTCCAAGCTACCAGCTAATGCCACGTCAGTAGACAGGGTACGCGGCTGGCCGGGGGGGCTTACGGGGAGGTTTTGGGACCAGAAAGCCCTCCTTCGAGTTTCTCAACCCTAGATGGCTCGACACTTTTTGTTAAAAGCTTGTTCAGGAATGGGATAACTACAAATCAGTCCCTAGTCTATATAGAGATTACGAACCAGTATTAAATCTTTGTTTCTTTTCTCTTTCTCTCCCTCAATTTCTCAATCATTTATATTTGAATATTTTTAACTCTAATTTTAATCCAAGTGATTATTAATTCCAACCTATTTAAGTTGTAGTGATGAATTCAAAACAATGAGTTAACTCTTTCATTCTAAAACTCTACCCCGAAAAAAATGTATTTTAATTTGAAGAATACTTAAGTCCTCCGATTATCTATTTATTCTGAATACTCATATATATATATATAGGGGACTCAAACGAGAAATTATAATAGGTGAAGGATTAAATTAAGATGATTTCTTAATCGAGGAATATAACTGAGAATTAGTCGATAATTAGGAGACTAACTTAAGAGTTTTCCCTGCACATTCCATAATCTCAGGCCTCTTTATTTTGCAGGAAGCGGGGGACCAGGAGTAGGAGTACTGGCAGTAAGCTTTTGGGATTCTTGTTTACAGATTATAGCTGGGAGGGCAGAGAAGGCTAAGGCGCATGGGGTTTCTCCCTGGACGAGTAGCTTAATCAAAACCTAGGCAGTGGCCATTAAAATGATGACTTGGTACGGAAGGTTTCTTTCGAAATGGCCCCAGAAATGTGGGAGCAAGGGACTTTGTGCTTCCAAAATGAGTAGCTTAATCTTACTGCCTTTTCGAGGCCACTGCTATCATTTTAATTTCTTTTGTTTTCTCCCCACGCCTCCTCCCTCCCTCCTCCCCTACCTGGTTCTTTTTGCCGGCCGCCGTTCCTTCTCTTTCACAGTTTAACCAAACCTTCTCTCTCTCGTGCATTCACTCGCTTTTCCAACTCTCTCCTCACATCAATATATATATAAAACTACAGACCTCATACTTAATTTAAATCCTCTCCAAGTTTTCTTTCTTTTCGATCCTAGGTACAAGTTTGTGAAATCTTATTAGCTTGGATGGTAAATGAATTCATTTTCATGTTTGGGTTATAATCTAACAGAGAACAATAAAAAAAATAAACTGGGTGAATATATATTATCACCAGAAAATTAGTAAATATAAATAAAAATATTAATAAGTTAACTCTATTCGATAAATTATAATTAAATTTAACGACTAAATATTTCATCTCATCGTTATATTTCTTGATATACACTAAACAAAATTTTTTATTTTTTTATATTAAGGGAATTATAGTAAAAAAA
Organism: Populus euphratica; assembly: GCF_000495115.2. NCBI lineage: Eukaryota > Viridiplantae > Streptophyta > Magnoliopsida > Malpighiales > Salicaceae > Populus > Populus euphratica. The sequence continues at coordinate 184,073 of NW_011499945.1, read as the reverse complement.
AAACATGGATCCTAATTCCTCATTGTTAAAAAAAAAAAAGAGTTTTTATATTAAGGGAATTATAGTAAAAAAATAATATGGATCCTAATTCCTCATCGTTAAAAAAAAAAAGAGAGAAATATTATCTGCTAATAACCTTAAAATGGACATCCTTGGCTGGAAGATATATTAGTGAATTAATTAAGATGTAGCTCTTGTTTAATATTGCTTCCAAACAAGTATTGAATAAATTTTAAAATTATTTTATGTTTTTAAATTATTTTGATATGCTAATATTAAAAATAATTTTTAAAAAATAAAAAATATTTTAATATATTTTTAAATAAAAAATACTTTTAAAAAAATTACTACAATAATTTTACATGTCTTATAACAAACAAAAAACCAAGAACACAAGTCCTGAACAATACCTAAAAAAATGTCTAGGAGAGCTGGGAAGCCTTTCTTTCAGTCAATGCTAACAGTTTGTTTGGTTTATATTATTTTTTTTTACTGTTTTTTTTGTTTTTAAATAATTTATTTTATTTTTTTAATAAAAATGTTGAAATGCTATCCTCAATAGTAATGTACTTGATCTAAATAACATACCAATAGATTATCAAATATTAATTGAATGAATTTATTTAAATATTCTTAAGACATAATGCAGCACTCACAGCGGTTAAATAAGCTCTAAAACAATGCCTTTTAATTTTGACATTAACGCCTAATTCCACTGTTTTATTTCATCTTTAGGTCTTGACTGCAAGTGTACAACAATAGCTAGAGAGGAAGGCCATTAAGCTTAAACAATTGGCATGAAGCGATAGAAAAAAAGTAATTTGACATACAACGGTTTGTTATAACATTCCAAAATATCCTAGAAACTTGGAAATAAAGTTTATATATATCTTAGTGCAAATAATTTATTTTATTTTTTGAGCCAAAATGTTTAGTAGTTTAATAAATAATTGGTAATCAATCGTTGATATCTATAAAAGATTTTTTTTTAAAACTCAAGAACTCTTATATGCTTAAATAAATATTATTTTAGAGAAAAAATATAATAATATTTTAGAGAAATAGATTATGAAAATTTATATGCTAAAAATGTTAAAAATAAAAATATTGTAAACATGAAATTTGAAGGACTCATGATATATTTATAACCTTATTCTATCATGAAAAGAAAGAGCTGAAATGTAATTTTATTTTTGTGATATTTCGAGTTATATTCTACTAAAAATAATATATATTGGATTAATATAAAATATTAAAGGATTTGGATGAGAATTTAAAAAAATCTCCAAGTAAGTGTTAGACATATATATTGAATTAATATAAAATATTAAAGGATTTAGATGAGAATTTAAAAAAATCTCCAAGTAAGTGTTAGACTTGGACAAAATATCTAAGTCCATTAAATAATGATTCTAGACCTACTATCTAAATCCAAAAATATTGAGCTTGGACATGATAGCCTAAATCAATGTAGGTGTTGGCGGGCATACCCAACATCAACCTTAGCAAGTTGAGTTTGGACATGGTCCATGTTGGTGAGTGCTGGGGTGCATGCCTAGCTTGAACGTGCGTCTAACGTTGTTTCATGTTATCATCTTCGAGTCTTTATCCCTAGATAATCATGAAAATAATTTTTAAAAATTTTTAAATTTTTTTTCATATTAAATTTAAATTTATCAGTTGGTTAATTATAATTTTAATCTCTCTAACAAAGCTAAGTAGCATTGATGACTTGAAAAAAAAATATATAGTTGGAAGATATTTGAGATTTTCTAAAAAAAAGACATAAGTGACTTATTTTATCGTTTTATTCGACAATAAACATATACTAAAACTAGTTTATACTTTAATTAAAACTATTTTTTAAAATAATTTTAAAATGGTTTTGTCAACGGTGCATTCATAAAAGTTAAGTGACTAATTGTTTTTGGGTGTACCTCAAAAACACCTTCCTGATACTTTTAATGAGGTTGAAACGGATCAAACCAAGCATAATTTAAGGGGAAAAAAACCTTTTTGCCACGGTTCTTAAGGAATAACTTTCTATTGAGAGAATGTTTATCTGAATTCGACCTCTCTCTATCCTTTATATCGCTAGCCAAAGTGATAAGATTATTGTTTCAAATCAGTCCCCCTCCTCTCTTGTTCCCACCCATTTCCAGTTTCGTTAACTTAAATTTACTTCACAAGGAAACTTCAGCAAATATTCATTCCTCCAAAATGTTGTAAGATATAGCATAGTTACTATCGTCTTCATGGAAAAATCCTTATGGTGCTACTCCATAGCTTATCATAAATGGAATCCACTGATGCACACTTTTTGCTAGCTGATACTGCAGACTGCTTTGACATCAAACAGTATCAGAAAGGAACTTGCCTAGACAAATCAATCAATGAATAACATCAAACTTAATTATCAACTGTATTACGAGTAAAATCTATCTACTTTCCCGTATATATAGCTAGCAAGGTGCCCGTTTTTTATAGATAAAATTATCCTACTCTGTTGAATACAAGTGTTTCTAAGAGAGACGATATATCAGAATTACTCTTGAACTCTAAATTTAATGTCCTTTTGTTCATCAAGTTATCTTATTATGTATCTGAATTATTCATAGATTAGTACAAATACATGCACTGAAACTACTGTAATCTAAGTCAAAGTTCAAGTCCTTGAAAAAGCTAGTTCAATCTTGTGAGGCATTTGAAGGATTAGTTAGAGCATGAACGTTGGAGAAAGGAAGAAATCAAGAAAGTAAACGACCAATAGAACCAAGAGTGAGTGGATGGAAAAGCGATAAAAAAAAAGAATAGCGATGCATGCAAGCTATGAAGCCCACCATAAGAATTGATTTGATGCCTTGCATCAAAAGACATGGAAGAAGCCAAAAGAGGCTAACCGCAAGCTGCCCTTGCACAAGAAAAAGAGTGGTGTAAAGAAGACCAAACAAATAAGAAGAAAAGAGAGATTTTTCTAAAGAAAGAGATGAAAAATAATCAATGAGCCAAGATAAAATAGCTACTTCAAGAGCTAAATCTCGAAAAAAAAAGGTGTTTGGTAGGAAAAAAGTTGTGATGAACACAAGAAACAAGAAAAATAAATAATAATAAGATAAATATAATTGTTTCAGTGAAATTTTATTAGCTAATCATGATAAAAATCATTTTAATTTAATAATTTAAGTTGTTAGATAATATTCTAAAATATAATTTATATTATTTTTTAATATATCCTCTCAAATAAAAATTGTTTAAGCTTCAAACTTGTATAAATCTATATTATTTAAAGCTTAATATTTATTATATAAATAAAAATAACGAGATTTAAATTTATGGTCATTTAATCATCAAAGCTTTGATATTATATTAATGAATTATTACAATTTAATAATTTAAATTATTAGATGATGTAATAAGATATGATTTATATTGATTTTTAATAAAAAAAAAGAAGAAATTTTTGAAGATGAAAATGAAGGATTAAAAAATATATACCAACAACAACGTGGTTGTCAATAAGATATGATTTATATTGATTTTTAATTAAAAAAAAAGAATTTTTTGAAGATGAAAATGAAAGATTAAAAAATATATACCAACAACAGCGTGGTTGTAAAAAAAAAACAGTAAAAGAAAAAATTAAAATTTTTGCTATCAACGAGAAACGAGAAACGTTTAGTCTAATAATTCTACAACAAATTTAAATTTCAGAAGTAATGAGATTTTCAAAAATAAAATAACGTGTTAGAATTAAATTTAAATATTAAATGAGTATAAATAGCCCTTGAAACTTCCTATCTTTGAAGAATAGGATGATATGAAAGAGTGTTGTCTTCCACCATACTTCCCTTCCTACCTGTTCTCCCTTAATTATTTCCAGCAAAAATTATCATTCTTTGTTGAATACAAGTGTATTTAAGAGAGACGATGAAATCTGATTTCCTGTATTGATGAAATCTGATTCCATCCTACTTAACTTTCTATTGATTTCCTGTATCTGATTTATGATTTTAAAAGTACAGGGAACCATGAATGATGCAGAGTAGTAATATTTAGCATGGCTCCTGGGCAAGAATGACAGGCACAAATGGAACAAGGAGGATTCTGAAACATCTGGCCTTACTATTTAAACAGGCCTTCTTGATTAATACTGAAGACAACAGAAACTCTTTAAATTTGACAAAATGCAAAAGAAATTTGGAGAACAAGAGAGAGAGGGAGAGTGTTGCGGTGTGATTAAAGTTTATATCAGATAACAGAAACAACATACAAATTTTACGCAGGCAAAGCAAAGTGAAAACATTCCTGGCCAGCAGAGAATATGATCTGAAAGCTAGCATTGCTAATTTCAGGAATGGAATGTGACGAGATTCACATATACAGTCAACAACAGTCATTTCTGTAGCAAAGAGCTGTTTTTAACTGATCGGATTATCAAATCACGAAAAAAAATAAATGATCCGATCAGTCACTCAGGTAAATTTAAACAGTGTACCTCAAATGATCCATGGAATGGCTCCGAATCCCCTGCCTGGTCTTTTTCTTCCTGGGAGGGTCGCCACATACAATTGAACACTCTAAACCGCAAAATCTACCGAAGCAAGAAAACGTGCCATCATCATCCGTGTGCCTGTGGTTGTGTCGTTTAACAAGGCCTCCTTTACAAGTGCCACTAGTAGGAAAACTTGAGATATTACTGGCATCAAAAGCAGGAGGAAGCTCTGTCCTCCATCTTTCCAGTTTAGATTGAAGAGCCTCCATGCTTCCATCCAAGCTCATTTCGCCAATTATCTCGCTCTCTGTCTCTTCCAAGCGACGATGTTTGTTTCTTGCAATTACTGCCGCCACCTCAGATGCTGATGGCCCCAATTGTGATTCGGTAATAACTGGCTTACTCACAAAATTTGCCTTTTTCGGAGTTGCATACCTGAAGTTGTTGCTGCATGGAGAACCAAGATCCAACCCCGTAAATTTTGGTGAGGGTTTCAGAATATGATCCAATTCGGTTGATTTGGTATCTGTTTTTGTCAGTGATTCAGAGGTCAAAGAGGCTTTTCCAAATGCCCCATTTTCGTCCTCCTTGACAAACTCCGAGCCGCTTGTCAAGGAACTAGCTTTTGATCTACCTTTATTGAGCATGTTCCTCTCCTCTACTTCCGAGCCACTAATCATGGAACTACCCTTCCCTTTCATTATCATTTTTCTTTTTGCCATCACTATTGACCCAAACATGGAACTGGAATCACTCTTCGTACGTCTTAATTCAGGTTTCGGCAGCCAAGGAAGCAAGAAGGAATTGGAATGAATACCACTACTTTTATCGTCAGAATCATCTTTATGATGATTCAACTCCTCTTCACCCATAAGCTGACGATACCCAACGGCGGATACGCTTATCTGGGAATACAATGGCATGCTTCGCATTGAGCTATCAAGAAGCGCCACGCCAATGTTGAGAATCCCCTGGGGGCGTCCTGATGGCCGGCGGACCTGGAGGGCAACAAAGCGCATGCCAAGCTGAAACTGGTTGTGATGGTGTGGACGAGGCGGGGGAATCAGGTTCCCAACAATAACACGGACGGTGCCAATATGAATGTCACGGAACCAATGAAGGGCGTAGATTTCAATCATGACAGCGGAGGTGTCACCATGGAGGAACCTGTCATCAACACGGAAAACAAACTTGTCATTCCAGGTGGGATTGTTGCATCCTTCAGAGGTGACTCTTGTCGAAAGTCTCCGGTCAGGGTGAACCCATGCAACTGCATAGGTTTTCATCTTTCGCGAGACCTTGACGAGATCTTGTGCAGAAATAACATTGAGTTCCAATAGTTGAAAGGGTGACAGGATCATATGAGACATTGTAATGATCAATGATCAAAACAATTGTTGTTGCTGTAAACTGTAATGGAGATTTAAAAAAGCCTCCACAGTGTCGTCCAAGAAAAGGACGAAAAAAGGAGGGCTGGCATTAAGCGGACAAGACCTGCTCTGGGAAGTTGCATTAGGGTCTGGTTTCCTGTCTCTGTGTTTTTATTTTTTATTTTTATTTCCTTCTCTCTCTTATATTGGCTGTGGGTTGTAAAACCTGCGAAACAAATGGGATGGCCAGTTAATAATTGGCTCTTCGTTTCTGACCTAAGCACCACAACACAGGTTTGAAAAGAGAAGGTTTCAGGTGGGGATATGGTAGCTCGGTCGTGTTGCATATAGGTTTCCTCGAGTCAGACAAGACTGGCTAGTTTCCAGCTGTTGGGGTGGGGAGATTGGCTTTTCGTTTCCATTTTTTTTTTTTTTAGTTCAGAGTCAATATCAGAATTAGACTGGCTATGATTAGAGAACATATTTGTAGTCAATCCTTGTAAAGGAAACACGTACGGATTTGAGTTGTCTCGGTGCTAAACTACATCAGGGCAATCTGTTCTAGAAATGGACCAAGTCCAGAACAGTGAAAGTGCCAGAATATCTGTATTATTATCTACTTGGATTCGAATTTCATGTCCAGAACAGATTCAGGCCATTTGTGATACTGCTGGGCTGTGGATCTTCATAAACTTAGGCTATTGGTAATGGTCCAAGAAAAATGTCGAAGCCCTTGGTCCAATTACTTAACAAACAGCATGCGTGACATGTCATTTAGTGCTTGGAGGGTGTGCTTGAAATTGTAATAATGATTTAAAATATTTTTTATTTTTATTTTTTATTATTAGTCTAATAATTTTTTTTATAATGATTTAATTTTTTATTTTTTATTTTTATTATTAGTCTAATAATTTTTTTTTTATTTTCTTCATTCTTTTGTAATATTTATCACCTAATAAAAAGAATTGTTAATTGCCCCTGTATTAGTTTAGGCAGTGTTTTAAGGAAAGAAATCTTTGAATTCCTGTCAGATCAAAATTAATAAAATACTAATAATTAAGAAAAGCACAAATGAAGGGAGCCATACTTAATTAAACCAAGTGGCCTTAAATGTGGGTTAGATCCTAGATCAGTGGAGGCTTCCACAATGCTCGTGAAAACCCTCGTCATTTATCATGTAAAGCCTTGCTAGCAACCTTTTCTTGTTCGAGCTATTCCATATCGGTTATGGGAAAGATTAGTAGAGAGTTAACAAGGGAAAACCTTATCTTATGAGCTAGTTTTTCGGAGGTAAATATGTTAATGACCATATATGAACAACGGGTATCGGAGCTCAGGTCTGTTAACAAGTCTAAACCCTATAACTAGGACTAAATTGAATTTTTTCGGCTCCGATCCCGGGCAAGATGTGTGGAAAGGAGATCGTTGGAGTTATCCCGTACCGGTAGAGACTTTGCAAGTGTTAGCGAAAACCTCTTTTCATGAACTGGCTTTTGAGAAGGGAATGGCCTCAAGATCACCTAACATCCATGGACTCATTTACTGGTCTAGAAAACACTCACGGTCATCTTGCTATTCTACAACTCAAGAGAGAAGAGACCAACATGAAAAGAAATATTACTCGCTCGTGACAATATTTATGGTCATCTTTTCTTGTACAGTTTGAAATAAAAGAAACAATCAAAAAAGTAAAAAAGAACTCTTTACGTAAGGAACAATTTTCACCGGTAGTTAATTTGTGCAAGGTCAAAGGAATCTCGAGCCGGCATAAGACAAGATCCAATAAAAATGCTTCTGAGGAGCTCACCGCTTCAGCTTCAGCAACTGGACACTTGTTTGCACCCTTCTCAGACGGCCCTAATAGAGACTTAGAAACTACTAACACCAACCACATCGAACACCACCCGTTCTTTCATGATCACAAACTATCATTCCGTCACGGTTTGCCCCACCTGAACTTGACACCATTATCAGGCAGCAGCTCATCTCCACTGTCCGAACTCAATCAAGAAAAGGGTAGTTAATTTGCGATTTGACAGCTTTCGAAGGGCTTGGTCGGATATCAACTTGGAAATTTAGTCTATACATCTTGTGATCAAGAAGAGTTTCATAACTCTACTACTACACCAAACAAGTTTCAATATAGACATCACAAGAGAATGTTGCTTTCTTCACCTTCTTTATCAGTATTTAACAAAAATGAAGGGCCAGAGGATGAAGAACAAAGTGGACTAGATATGGGAACAGAAGAGGAATTGATGAGAACCATTACTATCGGAGAAAATATAGAATCTATTGGTAGTGGGGATTTCAGTTTTGGAAAGAAGAGCATGGGGTTAATAGAAGAGGAAGGAGAGGAGCAGAAACAAGGTTCAGATGGGATTGAGAATTTTGATAATGAAGAAGTAAAGGATCCGGTTAGTCCTTCCATGTATCTTGCTGGAGGGCTTGGGATTGATGATATAGATTTCGGTGGTGATAGCGGCGGCGGCGGCGGTTTTCATTTAAGTTTTCCAAACTTTGACGAGGGTGGTGATGCGGAAGAGTACTTTAAGAAAATGATTGATGAGTATCCCTGCCACCCTTTGCTTCTATCAAACTATGCTCGGTTCTTGCAGGTATGATTGGTGTTTTCTTCTTTTCTGACTTTACTCTTGAATAATTGTCACTTCAAATCCCTATTTGATATAACTCACACCTGCATTATGATCTAATCAATCTTACCGTGGTTGATTCATCACCAATTGTCGTTGTGTTTACCAGAGAAGCTTCTCGGTTATTATTTGACCTCCTTATTTTAGAACATGTGATCTAAACTTTGAATAATCAGGTCCTAAAAATGATTGTTATTTCTATGTTCAGATCTTTGTCAAGATCCAATTATTTAATGATAAAGTCCGGTCATGTTCAGTAGGTTTGAGTGTCTAAAGTAAATGTCTTCTTGTTGGTGCTTCTGTGTCAATTTTGGAGTAAATTGTAAGGTTGGCTTGGGTTGCTAGCTGCTATTTTTTCAATTATTCCTGCTGCTGCAGGTACTTTTTGTACTCTTGCTTTATGCAAATCTTTGGATGTCTGTTCGCTACATGGCAGAACAATCGATAAAATATTGAAATACTTCTAACCGGTAAGAATGCCCATCTAATTTTTTATGAAGGAAACGAAGCATTCCAACAAAAGTTCTCATTTAAGTAAGAATGGTGTTCAAACAGGCTTACTGTTGATAGTGTTGTTCTTTAATATTGTAATTTCTCAAAACATTCTGAGAATGGACATTTATATTTTGTCGAGGTCAAAAGAAAATGATCGGTTTTTCATTGTAAAGCTTCTCTTTTCTAACAGTCTAAGGGAGAGCTTCGTGGAGCTGAGGAATATTATCATCTTGCCACACTGGCAGATCCTACAGATAGTGAAATTCTGATTCAGTATGCGAAACTGGAATGGGAGCTGAACCATGATCAAGGTAGAGCATTAGTTAACTTTGAACGAGCAGTTCAGGCAGCCCCTCAGAACAGGTGACTAAGAACTTGCTTTCATCTAGCTCCTTTGCAAAGTGTTGCAAATCTAATTACCCTTAGTAGCACCCTGTCTATTTTTGCGGTGGAGGTACTTTTACAAAGTGCTTTTGTGCTGAAAATGCACCATATTGATGCATTTGTGTGCTTTTGATATGGTGTTGCGAAAAGCATCCCAGGCATCAATTTGATGATTTTAAGCGCAAACGCTCTTTCAGCTGCAGTGCCACAAGATGATTATCCTGCATGCACTTTGAGAATGATCGCAACCGTATTTTAATTGAGATGAATAAGCATAACTTTCCTTTCCATATTTTCAGCGATGTTCTTGCAGCTTATGCCAGTTTTCTCTGGGAAATAGAAGACGATGGGGAAGGGGATACATCTCAACCAGAATACATCCAGGTGTCTCTTCTGGGTCATAAATTTGTGAATGTTTTATCATATGGTTCTAATATCGTTTTGAAATTGTCGAAGGTTAGAGAGGAGGCAATTCCAACTAAGCTTGACAGCCTAGCCACTAACTAAGATTTTAAACTCTTGCAGCTTCCATCTGAGCTTAATATTGACGTGGAAGACCATGCTGCATCTGATGCCAACGAGGGTGGCAATGCTGAGGAGTATTGTAGGAGGATGGTTGAGGAGAATCCTTGCAACTCTTTGGTTCTAAAAAATTATGCTGAGTTTCTGTATCAGGTGACATCTGTGCCCACTTTTATCTCTTTTCTTCGTAAGGTCACTCAGTTAGTATTCTTGTTGTAGAATACAAGGAAAATCTACAATCGTGTTTGAGCTTTGTTTTCATAACTGGATATATTTTCACCAGATTTCATTCTCTAGAGGTGAAGCATGGTGGAAGAAGAGATTTATGGCTCGCTTTCAAAACTATTGTATGGAATATCTTTGTACTGATGCCTCTAGACTAATTAATTCTTTTAACAGTTTGAATACGTGGAGGGATGTTTTGCTAGCCTGAAAAACTGTTTCAAAAAAGTTAAGAAGATCTGGAGAGATTTAATAAAGGACCTGTAGTTTGATAAGGACATACCTAAACTAGGTAAAGGACACTTTTCCATGACCATGGCATACAACTACAAGTCGATCATCAAAGAGGAAAGTCAATCTTATGATCCAAGGAAATAGATCTTTCCAATGGGGGTGAGCGACTAAACGTATAATTCAATATGCCATCTGGAACACATTCCATTTAGGACTAGGTGTTAGTCACCATTTATTTTTCTTGAGACAATATTCCTGGGTTGAGGGTAGAGATATATATTACTATAGATGTAGCTCTGACATGGAAGTAAGAGAAAGAAAGCCATTCAATGCATCCATTTGTTACGCTGGCGTATTTACAATTTGAACATATTTAGGCTATAATAGCGAAATTCATTGAATCCCATGATGGATTGAGTTGTCCTTCAACTGTCATTGCACTTCATCATGAAGTGTAGTTAGAAAACACTATCTGGAAAGATTAATCAAAAAAACATGCACAACATGTATCATATGTCTCGTTAAAAAATCAAGTAAAGCAAGTTTTGCAAATACGTGAGTTGCAGTTAAGACATGGCTTAGGACTTGGCAGATCTTAAATTGTGGTAAAGATAATCATTCTGTAAAAGGATGCAAGGGTTTGGCACTGGAAATCAAAATCTGAAAAAAGCTGCAAACGGTGAGAAAGGTAAATAAACATGTTAACCAAATCTAAGAAACATGTTTAGTGATATATAAGTCCTCTATTTTAGGCTTTCGTAAACAAAATCAAGCAGTGTCCATGTAATCTCTAATGCGGAAACGTAAATACAAGTTTATGATGTTGACAAGGATGATTTTGCGAATGTGTTCTGTATTTAGAGTAACATCCCATGTAAAATTGAAGAAAGCATGCAGCATGGGGCGGAGATCACAGTGCAAATTTTTTCTTTGGTGTTGTGGGAACAAGCTATGTTGTGGACTATAGTGTACTGCGAGTTATGCTTCGTTTACTATGTTGTTTACTTCTTTCATGTGAACTTCTACATTGGAGTCTGGAGTTGCCATGAGTCCACTGTCATTCTTCACTATAACAATTGTTTTCAACTGACAGTCCAAGAGAGACCTTGAAGGGGCTGAGGAATACTACTCCCGAGCCATACTGGCTGATCCTAGTGATGGTGAAGTCCTGTCGCAGTACGCAATATTGGCGTGGGAACTTTATCATGATCATGATAAAGCCTTGAGTTTCTTTGAGCAGGCAGTTCAAGCAACTCCTTCGGACAGGTACATCCCTTTCTCCATAATTTAGAATTCTTAGAACTCAGGGGGGTTTTGATATTCGTTAACATTCATAAGATGGTCCTTCAGAGCTCTTAAGTTTACGGTCTTCAGTTGGAAAATGTACAGTGTTGATGCTGGGCCTCCTGTTTCTTTTCCTTGCTACTCTCTGCAAGTATGTCTATCAATGAACATTCACTACAAGGAAGAGACTCTCTCGAAGAAAAGGGAGATGGTAATAAAGGAGTCTAGTTTTAGAGATTAATACGTGTTTACCGGCCACTCGTTTCCCTATAGAGAACTTTTATGTTTGGCAAGTATATTTTACTGGTCCGATGATTTGCATGATATAAGATGCTTTGATTGTTTGATAGGAATAGCAGCTAGATTATACCTTCCAAGACTGACTGATTCTTCGCCTCGTTTTTTTCTTTCTTTCTTTCCAGCAATGTTCTCGCAGCGTATGCTAGTTTCCTATGGGAAACAGAAGAAAATGAAGATAGCACAAGTCAGTTTCAGATCCCCAATCACCATGAAGGTGCTGCAGCAGCTGACAATGCTTAAATCCATCATAAATACTAAACCAGGAGTATAGTTACTAGTACTTTATCGGAAGTAAAACAACAATAATGTGTTAAGATGGAAGCTCCAACTGAATAAATTAAAACATTATTAAAACTGAGAGAAATTGCGACCAAATTAACAGCATTTTCTGATGACTTTTCCATCTGCTTTATTCAGTTCCCAGCAGTCTAGAACAACATTTCTGTAGCATCAATGGGTTTCCCTTATATTTACAGATATAGTGTTGTGTGTTGCATGCACAGACTGTGTAAAGGAGGGTGAGGCCATTTTTGTGCAATGCATGATCAAGTGACTTCTAGGACAACTAGTCCTGCCATATTCCTCAAATGCCAACACCTTGCTTTTGGGGCATGGAACACGTAGGGTTACAGGCCGAAGGATAAAGCTATTGTGTTTAAGAACTATTTAGGTTGAAAGTTGGAAGAGGGAGTATTATTACAACCACGCATACAATACTTCCATGACTTGAACAGAGATAAAACACTCCATGCCTGCCCTGTGCAGACATCAATACTTTTGGACCTGTGCATATGATCTGCATGCTAACATCACTATTTCATAGTACGTGGGAAATAGAATGACCGTAGGAGCGCTCAAGAACCTTAGAAACATTGAAAAAATTTAAATAAACAAATAGATCCAGCTTAAGGAGCTTCATCAACCAGAGGTGCTCACATCAAACAAATGATCTCAAAATTGCAAACATATTGCCTAGAATAATAAATGTTCACTAGAAATAAGTATCAAGAAACCCCAGAAGAGTGATTCATATGGGCAACATCTAAATCAACCTGACCTGAAAATATCAACACATCCTTCTTAAAACTAATAAATGTGAATGTGACTGATTTGCAACTGCTAAACCAAAAACTTTTGCTCTCCCTTTGTTAGGAAACCTAAACTATCTAATCTGTTTGATCTTGTCCATTTCTTGTTACTTGGTGACCTGAGAACCCTCTATCTTGGCGTGGACCAGGCCTGTAATAACCATTTCCTTTTGGTCTGTTGTAGTCCCTGTCACCTCCATCATAGCTACCTCCTCTACCAGAACTCCGAGAGCTAAAACCACCCCTTGGAGCATTTGTTGGGTAGCCACCCCTGCCTCTACCCCTTCCTCCTGTTTGGAACATTTCAATCACCACAAAATTACAACAAAGATGCAATACCACACAAGATAACTGCTCAATAGAGAACCAGATGCTTTGTATTGCTTCAACATTCCAACAATGCTTATCCTAAAAACATAGAAAGAGAGAAAATTCCCGACAACAAAAACTGTTCATATATTGCATATACCAATGCAAGATGTTATCATTCACTCTGCAGGTTTACTGGACAGTTAGATATTTATTGCCATCAAGACATTTCTGTCACCATGCTTCCACAAGGAAAGCCAGAGGGAGAAACAAGGAATAAAGGTTTATAGTAAATATCATTGTCAAGCTTTTGTTATAATTATGATCAATAGAAAGCAAAGTGGTGGTAATAAATGATGGCAAGAAAAAAAAAAAAGTGACAGGTCAAATTGGGGACTTGGCATAAACAAAGTCATCCAAAAGCTCCCAGGTAATTATTAAAATTATATATAATAAAATCATGAAAATCTAATTTTATGCAGCAATTAACCAATAGCAAGCTAATAAGGAACATAATATTAGTGTTAATGATAGTGGCATGGGAAAAATACGTACTTACTTCCTGCTCGAAATGGGATGTTGCTCTTTGGTCTTCTCTCTTCAATGTAAACTTGCCGTCCACCAACAATTGCACTACCCGCCTATAGATATACAATAATATATAAGGATGTATTGCTACATTACTTAAAAAAAAAAAAAAAACTACTAGCCTTCAAGGAAGGTTTTTTTTTTCACATCAATGTTATAACCAGAATTAAAAAGACATTACAAAGTGAAACAATGGCTTTTCAAAAAAAAAAAACCAAGCACCCAAGAATCTACTAGGTAGGGAGAAAAGGAAACACAAATGAAGTGGCAATCAGTTCACAAAAAATAAGCCTCCCCACCATCAAGAAAATGATCAGCAGAAAACTTGTTTCTGATGAGGAATTACAAAGTAGAAAGACATGAGAAAAGGTTCCGAATGCCTCAAAATTGTACAAAATGCCTACATCAGAAAGCTTGGTAGAAAAAAGCACCAAATGCCTCAAAATTGTACAAATTTAAACTGAGACTCCAAAATGTACATTGGAATTTTCTTTTTAAGAGAAACCGTGGATGTTACACATCCTTCACATTTGAAAGGAACACGGTTAATCAGTGAAAGTTCTTAATTACAAACTGAATGATGAGAAAGAGTAACACGTGATGAAAAACCAAGGTGTGATAAAAATGCTGATTTTAAGGTTATTTAAACTTATTTATACCTTGACTGCATTATGAACACCAGCCATATCTTCAAATTCAACAAATGCATAACATACACCAACATCCTGCATGTAAACAAGAATCAACCTTTCAGCACAACAGATTTAAGGAAGAAAAGCAAAAATATACAGACAAAACAGGCGCATGGATTTAACCTTGCGACTTCGAATGACTACTCCATCAGGCATGATTTCACCAAAATTCTTGAATTCCTCTTCAATCTCAGCTTCTGATAAGGTAGGCAGCAAGTTTCTCACATATACAGACCTTATTTCATCTGAAAGTGATTCACACACCCACCCACCCCATACCAAAAAAAGAATCAGTTTGAAAGCTCCAGAAATTTAAGGAAGTCGCTTTCAAGTTCCAAAATATAAATAAAAATAAAAATAAAAATACTTGTGCAGGTCTACTTTGTTGGGGGGGGATCAAAGTCATAATCAATTCAACCAAATTGTTGTGGATGTTGAAAGTGGCATGATTTATTGGAAATATCAATCACTGTGTCAAAGTGATAAAATGTAAAGGCAGAGCTCAAATATAACCTTCATGAATTTCCTCAGCTGTCTCTGCCTCTGGCCTTTCAAATGAATCTGACATCACAGTTGATTGTTGAACAGGGGCCTGTGAAGCGTGATTCCATTCTGAAGCAGGAGGTACAATCTTATTGACAGAAGGCTGGGGAGTCACTGATGTGGCAGATTGCCCCTTAGCAACACGTAACTTTCAATAGAATTTAGGAAAAAGGAAAAAGAAAATTCAGTCTTCTATATATAGATGAATCTCAAATACTACAGATACATATTTTATGCATATATGTGCTATTTATTGAATCAACATAACTACCATCTATGGTACATACAATAGAAGCATATGTGTGTTTTTGGTGCTCTCTAGCAGGTTCCTCAACAGAGGCAGGCTGGCGGTCTGGTGCATTGCTTGCTGTATTTTTAAGTGAGCCATTTGGATTTTCCACAGATTTTTCCTCCAGAATGTTTCCAGACTCAGACGCTTGCTGCAACCTTTTCTCTGGGAAAGTATAGCTGTCAACAGGACCATTTTCTTTGGCGTCAGCAGGGGCCACAAATTCCCTAGCCTGGGTTTCTCCACCCATTAAATAGGTAGGAACTGTAAAGTTGTAGATAAAAAAAATTATTTCCTGTATCTGGTGAAATTGACTTTTGGCCACACTTGATTTTAACTAGAGATATTTCGTAGCGTAATTAGATTCCAGTCATAGCTTCACAACTCCTGACCTTGAAATTAAATATGCATCCAGTAGCTGTACACTTTCCATTACTCTATTGCTTAGAACTCGAATGTCAATCACACAGATTCCATCAAAGAACAATGACAACATCAGTAACTTACTTCCTCCCAATCTATGTTGAATAGCAAAGCAATATGTGAACAAAATCCAGTATTCATCATAGAGACAGTTCAGGCTAATCCATAATACCTGGCTCAGGAATGGCACTTGGAGAATTGATTTTGGAATCAAGATGGATCTGGGCTAATAAGACTGCAGGATGATGGTGAGTTGGTTGTTCGTCAGTGAAGTGAAAAACATCATTAAGAACAAAATAGCCTTTCTCCTGAGGGGCAAGAAAAAATGTCTCTACAAATTTCCTCTTATTATCAAAGCCTTTTACTTGCATGTAACCAGAAACCATCACAAGAACACCTCCATTCCAAGAATCTAGGGCATGCGCTGTCCTGATCTCAATTCCAGTATACTTGAGTGACATGATGAGAGCATGGATTTGCTGCCGAAAAAGAAAAGGAAAGGGAAACTGTTATCAGGGTCCTAATTAATACACATCCATGCATGATATAAGAGATGTACAGAACAAAAAAAGGGGTCATTGCCTGGAAAACTATAAACTTCTCAGGTTTGCAACCAAACATCATTATGCATCAATGTTAAAGACTATGTATCTCCATATTCTGTCCAGGACCCCACATCAGAAAAACTTTAATTGGCAACGGTCTTCTATCAAAATACAAGTAGCCAGGGAGGGGGGAGAAGAGAAACTGACATAATGTTAATAAAGCATACTTGCTTTCAGGTAACATAAAAGCTTGGAAAGAATGTCTGTGTGTGTACATCTGTGCCTGCAAGGGAAATCACATTCCGCCATAAAGGCACAGAAAGGGAACTACAGTTTCCCAAACCCATTCAATTAATAGAGCCTAAATGTTCAATTGTAATAATATTTATATAAATTAAAAAAATTCCAAGGGCCCATCTGCTAGTGCGGTGGCTTATATAAAAGTACTATAATTAGAAGCTCTGCGCTTATAAGAGGTTTTGTAAGGAGTTTATGATGTTTTAGCTGGCATGATTTCAAAAAAAACCTCTACAACAAAGAATAATGTGTTTTCTTATCCTTTGGTAAATAAAAGGTACAAGAGTAACCATTCTTCATACAGAAAAGTTTATTGAGATTATAACCTATTGTGCATCCTGTCCTTGTGAAATCACCACTGGCGAGCTCTGAGCCTCTTAAACTCTTAACTTTAAATTACTTTTAAAGCAAACCAAACCCTTACTAAACTTTATGCAGCAACCAGCAAGCAACTTGAAATCAGCTTAACAAACCACCAAACAAGACCCTAGGTTGTCTTCTAAGAAAAGCTAAAATCAAATTGTGAAAATTCATCACTATATGATGGAATACGAACAATAATTTCCCATAATAAATGAACTAACCTTCTCTTTAAGAAGAATGTAATTTATAAAAAAGATTAATAAAAAAATTTCAAGAAAACATTTATAATTTAGGTCATAAATAATTTAATATTTTTCTTTTCTTTTCGAATGTTTCTGTTTGTTGATAATAAATAACAAAAAGATCCTTAATATGAGTTTGTGGCTAAATAAGCTATGGTTTTTATCTTTTAATTTTACTACGTGTCACATATCTTTTAAATGCAAATATTTTTGTATATCAAATGGGTGTGCCTTGCTTAACACCGTGCATGCATATATGCTCTGCGCTAGCCACATTGGATTCAACACGCAATCACAAACATGGGCATGTATTGATATAAACACAAATGTTCAGTTTACAAGTTGGTTTTATTTAATGCTCTTTGTGACCTTATTATGTCTCCTTGGAGATGGTTATCAAAAATTTATCCCTAACAAACAGTAAAATTTTGCTTCAGGGTTGTAATAAACAAAATGCATAACACAGCATAAAAGAAGTAGAAAATGCTGTCACTATCGTACTAGTGTAGTGAAACGTTTATTTACTGATTGAGAAAAAAAGAAAACACACACACACAACTAAAAGCTATGTCTCTAATGATGGAAAGTAAAATCAAATCGTAAATCGCTGACCATTCTAAACAAGAATACACAGGACATCATCGTTTGCTTAATTTTCCTTCTTTTCTTTAGTTAATTAGCGTTAAAAAAGAGCCATTACCTTGTTGCCATTTTTTTTTCTAGTAGCTAATTTGATTCAAAACATGCATACATTTAAGGGTACTCAAAATTTTAGCTTGTATTAAAACTGGGAATTTCTCGTTAAAGAAATCGAAAGACACCAAATAAAAAAAAAAATAAAAAAACAATGATGGCACAAGTAAAGCAACTGCAAAATGGCCAATCAAATATTATAGAAATCAATTAAAAGAGAGAGAGAGAGAAAAGGAAGATTACTGACGAGCATTGTAGCAGCGGATTCTCTGATAGAGCCATCAATACGAAGCATAGTACTGGCATCGCTGTAGAACTGGTGAACAAACTCGGGTTGTTGCTGTAATACCTGATAGTACTGTGCCACAAAGAAAGTCCCTACCTACAAAAACCAAACATTTCTTTATTTTCAGTTACAAATGATAACGTAAATAGTATAAAAATACATGTTTTTTAAGGAGCCAACGGACGAACGAACCTGAGCAGCACTGACTGGAATGTGATAGGGCACCGATGACGACATTTCCGAAAAAAAGAAAAACCTAGATCTATAAATGTCCCTCTCTCTCTCACTCTGTGTCTCTCAAGATCTGCAGCATCAACACACTGTCTAAAAATAGAAGATAATAAACAGAGAGAAAGCAGGATCTGAGTGGTGACTGTTGTATTTGCTAGATAAAGAAAGAGAGATACCTGAAGACTCACTCACGGGAGGGAGCGAGGGAGGGAGGATAATACTAATACCCTACAAGATTCGAGTGAAGAAGATTTTCTCCCACTCCTTTCCCCCTTTTCTTTTTGTTTTGATCATGTGTTGTTTGTATTACTATTACGTTGTGTTCTTTCTTTGCCCTTTCTTGGTTCCTTTGGGACAAATGCATCATCATCTTGTCCCTTAGGTTTCGGAGATCGGTTAAATTAACCCCTTGTAATTTGATTTTAACATAACAGTCCTTCTATTTTTATTTCGTTGTCTCGTATGGTCTCTCTTACAATTAATGAATGTACAGATGTTTGTTTTTGCTGTTAAAAAGTATTTTTGTATTTTTTTAATTTTAAATTAGTTTTTAATATTTATTATTATTTCAATGTGCTAATGTAAAAACAAGTTTTAGAAAATAAATAAGTATTATTTTAATATATTTTTAAATAAAAAATATTTTAAAAATTAATTATTATTATAATTTAAAAACTAAATCTGTATTGTTAGTTATTATTCTTAGACATTTGGATATAAAAAATAATTATAGATTAAAAACTATGAAGGTTAGCCTAGAAATCATAAATACATCACTTCTCTTTTATTGTTATAAATATGGAATTTATCATAATAGAAAGAAATGCAACTTTTAATATATTAATTAAATTTTAAAAAAATAATATTGAATATTAAAAAAAACATTAACATCTATATTATTATTATTATTATATTATTATTATTATTAGTATTATTATTTCTTATACTTACCTCGTTTTAGTCTAAAAGATACTAATTTTTATGAGTTTAAAAGTATAATTATAATTATTTTTTAAAATATTTTGTATTTAAAATAATATTTTTAAATTTTTTAAATTTATTTTTAATATTAATATATTAAAAAAATCTAGAGGTATTAAAGAAATATTAATTTAAAAAAAAAATCCTAAGCAGGAGGAGAGACCAGACATTGTCCTTGGCCCCCTTTCCTATGATGTCTGTTAGTGCTGGCCGTCAAAATAACTATAAAAATAATAATTAAAGGGACTTTTAATTTACTTGCTAGCCCCACTGCTTGGTGCTATCTTGCGCTCGTGGAACATGGCTCGCTTTCCTTTTTGTCTACCTTTTCATTTTCTTTCAAGGACTCCCGAAAATAAATAAAGAACAATTATTACTTTCTTTTTCATATGGCTTTCTAATTTGAAGCTTGTTTGTTACTGTTTTTTGAAATATTTTTTATTTTAAAATATATTAAAATAATATTTTTTTATTCTTAAAAAATTATTTTTATATCAGTAAAATATATTAAAATAATATTTGTTTATTCTTAAAAAATTATTTTTATATCAAATATTAAAAAAATCTTAAAAATAAAAGAAAATTAGTTTGAAGTAAAAAAAATAGATTTTTTCAAAAATATTTTACAACCGGGAAAACAAATAATTTTTTTCTTTTTTTAGCAAATTAAGTTCAAACTCAGGTTATTGTCATTGATACATTGAACTGAGCTCATCTGAGATGATAAAAGAAAATAATTATCCTCCACCACTTTTTTCTTTTTTTAATGAAACAATAGGTGTAGCCATGTAGTGGTAACAAAAAAAAAATATTTTTTCTTGTTTATTTTTATTATTTTAATAAAATACTTAAAAAATATATTATAACTTGTAATAGTTGTCTTAAAATTTTGTATTTAAAAAATTTATATTGTTAACCAAAAAAGAATCAAATTTATAATACTAACTAAATATCAAAATATAAAAAAACAAATTTAATTTCTTGCATTGTTAAGGAGTTTCCATTAAAAAAAATTGAAAAACAATAAAAAGCTTTTGAAGAAAACAAAAAATTTCTAAAATATATTTTCCAAACTCTGCTTACATTTGAAAAAACGAAAAACTAGTTTTAACATAGATTTATGGACAATTACTTCATCATTTAATCAAAATAAAGGTATTTATCCTACAGTGCAAAATGTCATCACCATATTTACAGATTAATTTTTGAAAGGACAATTCAGATCTTCTGTATCACTGCACGAAGGTCATTTGTTGTCTGACTCAATCATAGCAATGCCAAATCTGTGCTTCTGCTAAACACTGTCGAATACTGTGTTTGATTCCTTAATAATATAATGCTGCTGTTGTTTCTTGTTTATTCCATACTAAAATGGAAAAGTTGCCCCTTTTTTGTTTCAAAATGAGGGACATCCGGGATCTCCAAGGATCTAATGGCAAGCCATGGCAGAGACCATGTCTCTAAAACATCATCATAGAAAATCATGACCATCGGGTGTCCATCCACTACAGCTTATTCTGGAAAAAAACTAGCAATTGTAGATGAAAGTGATGCACAGGTCTTTTGTTTGTCAGCATTGTCAAGTAAAAATGTTATCTAGGTATAAAATGCAGCAATACAAGCTGCATGGCAGCATCTCGCTTACACGAGATTTTTTCTTTTTCTTTTTTGTAGCGTATTCATAGCCTTACCAAATAAAACCACAACAAATTTCATAAGGAACTTCCACTCATGAATCAGAAGTGGAAGATCAGGCAAACACAATAGACATGAAAGAGAAGAGAATCCCAGGTTGCCAAGGTACTGCAATAGCAAAAGTAACTATTGTTTCCTTTCGCTGATTCTCGGTGCTATCGGCATTGATGTTCAGCATCCATTCAAAAATCTGCACCTTTTCGTCCACAATCTCATGATTTTCTCCCTTGAGCTAAGCTTACGCGCAATGCTCGTCCCTCTAGTTCCTAAATAAGGAACACAAGAGCCATTGATTAATTGCTTTCTGAAGGAAAAAAATGCTAGTAGTAACTGAGAAAGTATTCAGAGAGTAGAGGGAGGTGGACGGTACCACTCCATCAAGAGATACAAGGGCTGTTTGCATCTCTGCTTTTGTTGAATAACATACAAAACCGTAACCACGGGATTTTCCTGTCTCCCCATCATATAGAACCCTTGCTCCAACAACATTACCATATTCTTGAAAGGCTTGTGTCAAACTTTCAGATGTTGCTGACCAAGATAAATTTCCAACAAAAAGTTTGTATTCTGTTTCTGGATATAATGGTTCTTTAGGATTAGGATTGTCTGAAAAGTTCACCCTCAAGATGCGACCCATGTATTGCTGAAAAGGAGAAAAATATCGAAGCTTGAGGTCAAATGACTTGTACATATTTTAAGCATTCACACTCACTCACAGAGAGAGAGAGACAGAGAAAATCATAGATGTGAAAGATGAGTTATTACGCTTTCATCAAGATTTTCAATGACTGCATTACAATCTTCAATGCTGCTCATTGTCACGAATGCGAAACCTCTGCTTCTTCCAGTTTCTCTGTGATAGAGAACCTGCAGCCATGCTCATTCTTCAGTAAAGGCAATAAAACACTGCTATAGAATCCCATGAAAGCATTAGTAGCGGGAATAGGGCAAATTGTAAGCTAAAGAGTAAAGAGTAATCAATACTTGAGCACAAGTTCTAAAATATTCAAAGCATTTCATTACCAATAGTCAAGTTTCCATCATGATATAGTACTTAAGCATCAGTGTCCCGGGAAAAGTATGAAATCAGCTAACAAGAGAAGGGCTGTCTAAATTTGGATGTTCAGGAGTCTTGAAAACAAAGGAAAATCAATGCAGTGCTTTATTGCACACTGAAGCGGATTTCACTCTTTCACTTCCCCAAACCCCGTGAAGCAGTGAAAATTGGGAATAAAACTTCTCTAGCAGCAAATGTGAGTTCACCAGTTAAACAATCATTCACCTCCCTTTTTTCAAAGGCAACAATTATGCACCTCCTCGTGCATCGGTTCACATTGAACAACCTACTTAGTTACGACTCATCCTTGAATCCAAGTGAATGTAGCAGATAACAAGGAAACTGTTGCCACAATGATAACATGTGGCTCCTCCTTCACTACTTGTACCATAGTTTTTTTCTAGGACAGTGGACCACATTCCTGACTGATGGAGTGATCGTGATAACAAGGGAATAACAGCATACTCAAGCCTCCAATTTGCCGATCCAATCTTTTCAAAGAGGCAACCTACGACTTTGTCTTGAGATTATAAAACTGAATTATCAGGCTTGTTCCATTCATCCAAGTTCAAGAAGCTCATAAAGTCATGTTCAATCTATTACCATTTTTCATCCAAGTTCAAGAAGCTCATATAGTTATGTTCAATCTATTACCATTCACCACTCTATTGCCAACTGATCACCAACACAGGAATTTCACTACTTAGATTGAATTGTCCAATTAACCTACCTTTTAAAGTTATTAGATTAATGCAAACATATGCACCTTGCTCACACTACCAAAGCAAGTTCAAGTTTCCATAGCCCATCAAAAAATTTAGATTTAAAGCACATGCCATCTGTCGATCCAAGCATCTCTATGGTGAACTTTCGAGTTGAATTTTCTAGCTATAGCAGAGCTATACTTAACAAAGTTATTTGGTTCTTGCATTTTTTATGAACCCACTTTGCCACCACACTATATACGTTGGCATCATACACAGGCTTTGCTTATTCATGAGTTGATGGTAAATCTAGTCATAATTGCATATCCTACTTAAGTAAAGTATAAAATAGTTAATATATTTAGAAGGAAAAAAATCACACTCCCAATTATCTCACCATATGCATTAATGTTTAACATACCTCGACCATCTCTGGACTACCATACTCTTGAATGATTCCAGCAAGCTGTGCGCTGTCAACATTATATGGCAAATTCCCAAAGTAAAGCTTAGTATTAACAGGGATCTCATTAGTTTCTCCTTTTGCTTCTTCTGAAGCCAGTTCCTCTTCCTCCACCGCAGAAGCAGTTGCAGGTGCCTCCTCTTCAGCAACAGAAGCAGATACTCTCGGCACCCTCCATGTGACTGCAACTTGTGAAAGTGGTTCTATAGCATAATCAGAGCGATATGACGAGGGTAACATGATGCGAGCTGGCGAGACTTTAAGGAGAGAAAGATCCAATGTACAGTGCTTGATATGCATGCGTTTGAAGGTGTGAATTGATGAAGGAGAGAAGGATGAACCTGCAGCTGCTGCAGCAGAGGCAGCCATGGTGCAAGAAATTGGCTCGAAAAGTGCTGGTGATGGTTTTTTCAGTTATGGGTGGGGGTATGATGACTTGAAAGTAAGTGCTAATAGAGAGATGGGTGAAGGGTTAAGCTGTGCAAGCTGATGTGGGCAGATTGTGTCCAATGAGATGAGGGTAGAGATATACATGGGGGGATAAGGTGAGTTTAGCATGGATCAGACTCGGACTTCAGTGGTGGTAATTATTGGTCTCTCTTGCCTTTTTCACTGCCAGAACTGATGCTTGGTCTATCCGTTGTTTGACATGTCTTTCTAGATTCATCAAGGAAAAAAATGAACGACTCGCCTTCCAAGATCTATAAATGAGAAACATGTCTTTTAGACTAACTGTTGGTGTCACTCCACACTTGATATTTGATAATAGCATTTCACTCAACGGTATCGTTATAAGTTCAAATGATTTTGTTGAGTGAGCAGTCAAGTGTTAGATCTTTCGATTGGCAATTGCCTAAAAGCTAGTACATGAATGGGAAATTGTTTGAGATCCACATTTGCATGCATCCACATGTATATTTGCTATTCAAAAAAAAAATGGAAAAAAAAAAAAAACAACAACGGCTGCGGCCAAGAAACACAAGGGTTCTGGCATATCTTCTTAAGGAAGTTAAAGTTTGGTTCTCAAGAACTACTTCTGTGCTTTTAATGCAGAAGCGAGTTGTAAGGAGATCTACTGTTACTTAATCACAAGTAATTTTGATCCTGGGTAGTCCGGATCAACAATTTCAATAAGATGTTGGGCACGATCTGACTGCTATGGGATATTTTGGATGTTACTCATCCTGTGACATCCATGCATCCATGTAGTTTTTGCCACTCTCATGTACACGTCAAATGATGATATCTGAGTTTGTTTGCTCCACGAATCACCATGGACTTTGGCCGGAGAGCCATGCCTGCAACTGCCCCATGTATTGTTGAACCTTTCCATCGATGATTTGTGCGGGCTGACTGGTCTTTCTGATCTCCCTTTCTCTTGAATCCCCTGAACTACAAGCTCATGATGTGAGGATTTCTTCTTCTGGGCTACAAACTCATAATGTAAGGACTCTTATGTGAACACTGCTCTTCATGTGGTTTCTATTACACTATAGCAAAATTGCAACTGAGGTTATCACGCTTCAATTAGGAAACAGAAATGCCCTAGCTATAATCATAGCTATCATGATCTCAACAGTCGATCCAGTGTGTACAATCAAACAATTAGATTCTCACGAAACGTGGTTTATCGGTTGCGATCTTTCTTCTCTGGCTGGATGCTTCAGGTGGTGACCATTTCTTTACTTTAAGCTCACTCTTGTTACCAGAAGTGTTCTTGGACTTCCTTGTACTTGTTGGACTTGCATCAGTGATTTGACCGGGGACAGCTTTACATGGTTCATGTCTACTTTCCATCAGCTTATTATTCTTTGAAGCTGTAGGTCGTGCCACTTTAGTCCTGTTGTTACTTCCAATCACCGCATCATTGTCTGGATACAAATTCGAAAATCCACAAGTTAAAGATCTTCACAGCATCTAAATAGATCGTGGGCACACAAACACATAACTGGAAAGGAGTGCAGATAGCTGGCCAGTGCATTAGCAGCAAAAAGACGTGCATATGAACAAATGTGATACAAAAATGGTTATCATGTTATCTGGACTTTTTGATGCCCAAATAAATACTGGTTTAATTTGTCAAATCCCGATCCTACGAAACTGGTCATTATGTTCCTAAACAAGCACAGCATCTTGTTCCCCGAAGTTTTTTCAAATCTGATGCTTCCAAACCAGACAGACTAAAGTTATTTCAGGCTTTATGCATGCAGAGACTTCCCACTGACATGGTTTCCTAATTGCATGGAGTTCATTGGTACCTTCTGCATCTTCCATGGTCTGATTCAATAATTTGAAATGCTCAAAATTTAGAACATAAAAATCAACAAGGATATCATACGATGAAAATTAAAGCTTGTGCATTGTAAGAAAGGAATTAGACTCTGGATGATTTGCATTGTTGCCTGAAAAGCCAAAAACCAAAAGCATGTTTCATTACTACAATTATAGCTCCTAAACAAATATATCAATCTTTTGTGCTACAAACATAAGAGTAATGAAAGCTTACTTTCATTCTCCAAACCTAAACCACGTTGAAGCTGGCTTCGGTTTAATTTATTTTTATGTCTATATGAAGCTCTTTGATGCACCTATTAAGGCATGATAGAGTACAACACCATAGTAATAGTAGACAGTAAATAGTACTTCAAGAGATAAATTTGGATTAGATGGTTAAAAGGAAAAGAATATTACCAGGACTAGATAAGACAGCACGTGGACGTGGTATCGAACTGGCTCTAATATTCAGTCTATCCTCCTCGGTAGAATTGCTTTTCTTCTCTGCTTCTGAGAATCAATAGAGTTAATTTGTAATAACTGACAAATATCTCTGCACGGAGTATAATGTGAATTTTGTGTCATGAATGCAATGGGCTAAACTTTAACCTTCAGAAACAGAAACTTTAGGCATGATTACATTCGGTACGTAAGACTTTGGAATTCTTGCTACGATTGGTGGAGAAACAACTTGGTGCCCCTTCACTGCAAATAATGAAGGTCAGCAGGAACATATGGACCAAACATCAAAGAACAAACTGATTTGAAAAGGGAAAGTTAGCAATAAATTCCATTACTTAATTTGTCAGTGTTTATCTAATTTGAAACAAAGGAGAGCAGCTTCTCAGATGTATGCTCATTGCGTCGCTTCCTATCTAATGTTTATTTCACATTCTGCTCATGATTCTGTACCATCTTATTTCTCAGAGCATAGTACTCCTTATCAAATAATAATATCACCCCCTTGAGTTGTGACATCAAAATTACTGGCAAGGTGGTGAAAGTTCTAAACACCACTATATAACTTGATAATTGAATATGGAACCTCGTAATGATAGCTAATGGAGGCATCATTTTCATAAAATCAACCCCCCCCCCCTCATTACTAATAGTAAAATTGAATAAGACAGGCATGTCGTATGGACATTTGTTGCCCTGGTTTATACCCCGGAGTACTGCTACGGCCGATCTGTCACCCAACATCCTGAAACAACCTAAAGGCTTGGGCAAAAATAAACAGCCGTGAATGCTCATCCAGCCGGTTAGAAACAAAAAACAGCTTTAGTGAAGACATAAATTTCTTTCACACCATCCCATCCAACTTAAAAAATAATACATACATGAACTTGGCAGAGCAAAAAATAACTAATACTTTTTTTATCAACTATCAAAGTTTAACCATACTACCAACAAAGCAAGCTGTTGAATTCTTGGCCAAACAGCAACAACCCAGAACAACATGTTTCAAATATTTGTCAGATAGAAAATAAGTATAGCAGATATTACTAGCAGAGGTAGCTCAGCAAGCTCAGACTGCTGATAAGATAAATCAAACTAACTGGAAAAAAGAAAAACTTTTGCCACAAAATTCAAAACAAAGAAAGAAAAAAGGGCTGGTATAGGAAGGAGAGAGCAGGAAGCACCTGGAACGCAAGAATCCTGCAAACAAAGAAACTGGATATCTTTCAAGGAAAGCAAAGAGCTCCAGTCGTGTGCATGTTGATCGTCTCGCCCATCTGATCTCACCTTCACCTTCGGATACACTTGAAACAAATTCCAAGAAAAAAAAAAAGCCACGTCAGAATACAAAGAAAGTTGACAGCTTTCTATAAAGAAATTCCAAAGATCAAAAACCCACTTTGTGTTTTTTGTAATCAAATCACTTGCTATCCTGTTTTGGATGAAACTATCATTGAGTATGATGACAAGTGGAGGTGGTTTTATTGCTCCGTTGTGAAGCAAAACCACAGCAGAAACAGTAAAAACAGGGGCTTTTGTGAAGGTAATCCAAGTTGAGAAGAGCGTGTTGATGGACGGGTATGGAACAGAATTCTGAAAGCAAAGAGTTTGTAAGAGATTGAATTGCGTCACGCGTCTGCTGAGTAGAAGAAAGGAAGAGCAATGGTTTGGTATGGTCAAAGACTCAATTGATGCATATGTTCGGCATTTGGCAAAGGTTGGTCCCTACTAACCATTTCTTTTTGGCAGTGCACTGAAGCGAATCGGATACGCAACAAATAAATGGAAATTTATAATTAGTGATATTTTATTAATTAGTTTTTAAATTTATATATTTTATTAATCTTCATTTAAGATTTTCTTCTCTTACTTACATATAATTTTAAGGAAAAAAAGGAGCTCAGATAATAATTAATAATATCATTCCATAAAATTTCTTTTACTGTTATATTTCTGGAAGAATTGAGATTCGACTAAAAATAAAATTATTTTAACATTATTTATTTAATTTTAGCATTTAAGAATCTTTAAACATTTTTATAGATTTATAAATCCCATTAAAAAAATTTAATATTTTAAAAATCAGTCGTATTAACATCCCTCTATTGCCTCCTCTCTTTTTCACATAAATATTTTTAAAATAAGTAATTTTTTAGATGAAAACAAGTGAGGAATAATGTAATTTCATCCATTCAACTCAAATAAACTCTACAATTTTAAAACCTATTCCATGCAAAATAATTCAATTAACAAATCAAATCAGTTCTAATAAAGAATTGATTGATTCCAAACAAGCTGCTGCTAGGTTTTACAGGTTTTGTAGTTGGTGAAAGTCCTTGATGATTGTTAAACCAGGTGGTGTCAATGTCATGTCACTGCTGATGCTTTAAGCCGTGTGCTTTGTAATTACCCCAAAAAGCTCGTTTTGCTTTTTTATTTTAATTGGTGCGCGTAAACCCGGGCCGGACACCAACATTAATCTAATAATTGGCTAATTTCTTGTTTATCCCTTGTCGTTGTGTAGATTTGAGCAGTATGGTGTCAGTTGTGTAATCGTGACCTTGTGGATGCTAAAGCAGGTCTAATAATTTCTTATTTCAAGCTGCTTGATAACATAACCAAAGTCCCGTCTGGCTTGTCTTGCAGAATGCATAGTGGAAGTATCTTACCTTTTCTTTGTGACCGCGTCTCTGTCGTGCATTTCATCAAACACATTGCGTGCTTAAAGAGCAAAGCAAGTCTTCAAGTGAAAACAAGTCAATGCAGAAGCAGAGGAGCAGTGGGTATTGAGAGAGAGCTTGATAGATAAAGCATGGAGAGCGACACCAGATGAAAGAGAGCAGAGAGAGTAGAAGCGCTGGTTTTGAATGGGGAAGCGAGGGTAGGGTGGCGCAACATCGAAAGAAAGGTAGAGAAGCAAATATAGGATTTTGAGTTAGCACACCAGAACAATGTTGGAAGGTGGGATTTGAAAGAAGAAGCAATGAGTGGGAGATAGAAAGGAATTGTTGCTGGATTTGGAGCGGAATGTTGTTAAAAAAAAAGAAGGGTCCCTTTTTTTTCAGGAGTTGTAGTTCTGATTTTGATTGATTCGTGGGTCACTTGTCACTGAAACTGAATCCAAAGCCATCATAGTATTCGCCAGATTCTCAAGTCTGCTGCTGCCACGCAAATTATTTGATTGATAGCACAGGGATGATGATAACTGCTGTAAATCCTCAAATTTCCTGACTCCGTTAAGAAATCAACAATATCACCGGAGAAAAATAAAGGTTATATAAGAGAGTGTCGCCCACTCTGATCTGTCGACAAACCATCTGGTCAGGACCCCGACGTGTTCAAACACATTGCGTGCTTAAAGAGCAAAGCGAGTCTTCAAGTAAAAACAAGTCAATGCAGAAGCAGAGGAGCGGTGGGTATTGAGAGAGAGCTTGATAGTTAAAGCATGGAGAGCGACACCAGAGGAAAGAGAGCAGAGAGAGTAGAAGCGCTGGTTTTGAATGGGGAAGCGAGGGTAGGGTGGCGCAACATCGAAAGAAAGGTAGAGAAGCAAATATAGGATTTTGAGTTAGCACACCAGAACAATGTTGGAAGGTGGGATTTGAAAGAAGAAGCAATGAGTGGGAGATAGAAAGGAATTGTTGCTGGATTTGGAGCGGAATGTTGTTAAAAAAAAAGAAGGGTCCCTTTTTTTTCAGGAGTTGTAGTTCTGATTTTGATTGATTCGTGGGTCACTTGTCACTGAAACTGAATCCAAAGCCATCATAGTATTCGCCAGATTCTCAAGTCTGCTGCTGCCACGCAAATTATTTGATTGATAGCACAGGGATGATGATAACTGCTGTAAATCCTCAAATTTCCTGACTCCGTTAAGAAATCAACAATATCACCGGAGAAAAATAAAGGTTATATAAGAGAGTGTCGCCCACTCTGATCTGTCGACAAACCATCATCTGATCAGGACCCCGACGTGTAAAAAACAAAGCAGTAGGGTCAAGTAAGATTTAATATGAAAAATAAATAAATAAATGACGTGAATGGAATCAAAATAAAATTTAATTAGTAAAAGGATTAAAAAATATTAAAAATAAATTTAATATAAAAATAAAAAAAAAGTAAATAAAATAAGAAAAATAAACATAAATCAAAGAAAAAAAAACAAGAAAAAAAAATTGAATACAAATATAAATGGTAGAACACTCCCATGCTTTTTGACCAATTATTTTTTTATTAATACTTTATATTTTAAAAGACTAAGTTACTCATAGATCAACTTAATAACAATAAAAAAATTAAAATTCAAAACCCTCTTGGAAGAAAGCTATATGTTTTTTTCTTCTTATTATTAGGTAATTTAATTGTGTTGAGTAAGGGTCGAACCAAGGTGCGGAGGAAGGGGACAAACCCCCCCCACCGCTAGGCCAGAACCTCACTTGCCGTGCAATACTTTTTTAGGATGCGGTGAAGTGTTGAATTTAATTTTAATTATATTAGTGATTTTTATTTTATTAAAATAGATATATGTGGTAATTTATGTATATCATAACTAATTTTATGGATCTTAAAATTAATAATTATATAAATTTTTAATAATTATTATATTAATAACTACAGTGTTTGAATCCAAGATAATAAAAAAAAAACTTTTTAATTTTAAATTTTTACTACCGGATTATTTACTTATAAGTATAATGATATTTGAATAGTGACATATACACATAATTAATTAATTTAGTTATTTTTTATCATGTTTTATTTTTTATTTTCTCTTATTTGAACGAGCGGTCATACAATTTTTTTAGATCATCTTCTAAATAATTATCTTTTATTTAATACATTTAATTATTATAAAAAAGAAATGTAGTGAAATTGGTGTATTATAATAAATATCTAATTTAGATTTGTTTTTGATCGAGTATATTGTGTGTTATTTAAATATGTATTTTTCTCTCTTTATTTTAGATTGAGTCCTCAACATATTAATTTTAGGTATAAATTAATATTAGGAACTTAATATTTTTAAATAAAGCTACACTGTTGTTTCTGATATATCGTGCTCCCTAAGGTTAAAAAGTCTAAAAGTGCTCTTATAGCTAGAATTTAATAGCAAATATCTCATAAATATCAGCCAATGATCCAAAATCTCTTAGTGAATTTAATGAATCTAATAGCAAAAATCCCATGATAATTTAATGAGTTTGTTCAAGATTCTCAATTTTTCTTTATTCTCTAATATTATTTATTATTCAAGACATTATGGGTGGCTAGTACATATCACACCAGAACATCATTGACGATTTTTTTAATATTTTTACTTATTATTTTTTAAAAAAACCGCACTAATAAGCAAAGATATCTGTAGTTGCCATGGAACAAGAGCAACATCTCTCTTGCTTTCGTTTGGAAATGAGCTTTCTATTTCATGTCATGTCAGTAAAATAGTTTGCTAAGCTTCGCGTAATTTGCGGCTCAATGTTCATTGTGGGTTTGACTTCGAGGAGGAGGATATACGTGCGTGAGCTTTTTTCAGGTTCGAGATCCCTTAAAAGATGACCTTTTATTTGCCTCAAAAGCTCAAAAAGAAACCCATCCAGATGCTCGTCTCCTATATTTATCACATCGCCACAATCTCCAAAAACAGAGAAATTGTTGCAGAAGAATATCGCATGCTGGTTGTCATGGATAGATCATATAGCGAAAAAGGATAAAAAACGAGGCCATCTTGCTATACATTCCTTGCCTCGCATGAGGCTTACTCCAGCTTCCTGCGAGTGTATGATAATTTCATCTAGCTGTCTGAACCCTAGCATTCCTTTTACAGGGAAAAGAAATGCGTAGAGAGATTGGAAGTCATAATTTGCAGTGCCAAAAGTAGGGCATGGTTATACGAGTTTACAAACTGTTCTTCGTCATGATGTGAATTAGACTTTCTATTTTTTAGTAAAGAACCCGGGACTCGGGATCAAATATCCACTTGAAGCCGCAGGTCCAAATCATTGTTAATCCAAGCCAAAAAACCAACAGGAGGAAGAAAAGTGATGATGAAATGCATGAGCGGTGAGTGCCATCCGCATGTAGAGAGGGAAAAAGAGAGATTATATGTTACCACTTTCTAAAAAGCATAAAGCAGAAGAAAATGGGGATGCATTAATCTGGAGAAGAGGGAAAAGGAGACAAAACACCCACATGGCTATGCAAAATGTAAAGGGCAAAGCCCATTAATTCAACTCTCCTCTGTCATCCATTCAAATAGACAAACATTCGTTCTGCTGTCTGTTT
Source organism: Populus euphratica (assembly GCF_000495115.2). NCBI lineage: Eukaryota > Viridiplantae > Streptophyta > Magnoliopsida > Malpighiales > Salicaceae > Populus > Populus euphratica. The sequence goes on along the minus strand of NW_011499945.1, from coordinate 151,615 downwards.
TCACCTTTGTGAAACACATTCAAGCCCTAGTTACTTCCATCCCCAGATATATACTCCCTTACCGAGCTGTAACAACAGAAGAGACACCCATTGGCCATTTCTACCCTATCTTTTTCGTCGTCAAAATTGGTCCACCGCGAAAACTCATTTCTCTATAGAAAGAAATGAAATTGTAGAAAGAATCCACCTCAAAAAAAGGTGTTTGCCTCCTCTTTAGGACCCATCTCTTTCTCTTAAAAATCTGAACAAAATAACATACTCCAACCATATCAGCATTAAACGAACAAAAGAGATCATAACCAGTGAAATTTAGAGTATAATTATCCAATCCCATAATGTTCTTCGAAGTGCAAATAAGCATACCTTCACGTTTCTTTATCAAACCTCTTGCAAACAGCAAGAAGATGACCAGGAACCCCACACCAGCTGCCCCTCCTACTATAATGGCCACCGTCTTCCCTGTATTTTGCCCTGTCCCTGTTGCAACCATCAAATCCCATCCCAAATCCAAATCTTTATTATATATATTTCTCAGGCCAATTAAAATTTAACCACCTTTAAACAAATTCAAAAGATACTGCACATTCTTCACACAGGATAGTTATATACTAATTCCAATAGATAAGAGACCCGGTAATCTATTAAAAAAAAAATGAGCTCCTTTTAACAGGTATCAGAAACAAATAGGAAAGAAAAAACCAGCAACCATAACCATATTGTAATTTCAATACACAGAGAGACCCACTAATATATTTTTTCAAAGAACCTTATCGTTATCAAGAAAGAAAAAGAAAAACTCTTTTCAAAGGGAAACTCAACAACCCAAACCATACATAATAATTCAATATATAAAGAGACTCGCTAATCTATTAAGAAAGAACCTTTTTTTACAGGGAAATAGAAATGATTAGGAAGGATAAAAAAATCAAGAATCCAGCAAAGCAAGCCTCGACCAAAACGAGTGTTACTAAATACTGATAAATAAAAAGCAGCGAACTTTTCTCTCAATACCAGATTTAGATTTCCTAAGAATTCCCTTATAGTACATACTACCTGATGAAATTGAATTGGAAGACGAGGAAGATGATGACGATCTCCTCGGCACCCCATTTGCGTAATAACTGTAACTAATAAAGCATTTATGCAGGTAGATTTGGCCTGAGATAGCGTTCCCACACTCAACCTGAGCTCTCTGGATAGCAGTTTTCACACACTCACCACAATCTGAATCTCCAACATCACCCTCACACTGCCCCAGAACATACACAGATTGATAGTTGGTAGCATAGAAGCCATGGCCACTGACCACACCATTTTGCATCACTGACAAGGCAGTATCTCTTCTCTCTTCAAACCCGCTTCCTGCCATATTCTTAGCCCCACAAGTCTTGTACAGCATTTCCATACCCGAAATTTGTGCAAAGCCAGCAACTTCATACAAAATGTAGCATCCATAAAGCTGGATTCTTGCCGCTATTGTTTTGCCACAAAGTTTGTCTGTTAAGATGGGGAGTTTGCTAACACAGTTGTAGCAGTCGGTATTGCTAAGGTCTCCTCTACATTGGAAGAGACCAGTTATTGTGGTTTGGCCAGTCCCGGTGGTGGTTTTAAAGAACTTAGTTTTGGTAGACTGGGAGACTAAAGAACCAAAAAGAGCAGAGATGGCTTGTGAATACTCTCCATTTGGATCTTGAAAAGCTTGCTTTGCACAGCCCTTGTAGACCAAGGTGCTGTAATCAGAGGCAGACTGAGAAAGACTAACAAAGAGAAAGGTGGAGAGAAAGAGGGAGCAAAAAGAGGGTTGTGAGGGAAAACTCATTTGGGAAATGGCAGGAATGGATCAAATCATGACATGTTTTGGAAGGATTTGAGAAGTGGGTTTTGGTCAAAACAGAAGAGAAGATAGAAAATGAAGGAGACGTTGGGTTTTGAGGCGTGCTTTGAATTGCTCAAAAAGAGTTTGCCTTGTGGGTTTTGGTTTTAGTTTTACTTTACTTTTTTCTCTGTATGTGCAGATTGGCATGAGAGCTAGAGAGGTCTCTCTCTCTCTCTCTCTCTCCCTGTCGCCGCCAGTGAGAGTACACAGTCCAGCAGACAATAGAGAAGTTTTTTTTAAAAAAAAAGTACTGCTCTACAATTTTCATTGGAATGGTGAACAGTGAGTGCCAATACTTGCGTATTTTTTTAGTATTTGAAGAGAATGAGAACAAAATTGGTTTAAAATAAAATAATTTTTATTGAAAGGTGAAGGAAGAAAATATTCTCTCTATGAAAGTTGTGAAGCGTATGCATGTAAAGGAATCTGGGTTTGTGCGTGTACAGGGCTTGAAGTTTGACTGAAGAGCATCATACTCGAGTCTGGGTTTGAATTTTGAACGCAGCAATGGGGTCGTTGTTTCTTTCCTTCTTTTTTTTTTTTGACTTGTTTAATTTTCATGTACTGATCATGAGGATTGAATTGAAATCTTTGTGAATTTTTAGCTTTGAATGAAATATATTTACCAAATCTTGTGTCATTTATTATTTTTTTTATTTTTTTATTAATATAGATATTTGTATTAATTTCTGTGTATTTTGATTAATTCTATATTAATTATATAAATTTTTAATAATTTTAAAATTTATATAACTCAAACTAATAATTTTTAAAAAGTAAACTTAAGATATCACCAGTTAAATTATATTCTTCATGTAAATTATTTTATTTATGATTTTTTTAATTTTTATTTTCTTGTATATTCTAGTAAATGTACCAATAGTTTAATTTAAACAAGTGTATGATAAAATAAAATAAATAGCAAAAATAAAAATTAATAATGAGTTAAAAAAATAATCAATATATACAACGAAATTACATAATTCAATATACCAAGCAGTATGATTTTTAAGTGTTTTGATAGCGTGTAATTACATACATGAAAATATTCTCTTTTTTGGAATTAGTGGAGAACATGATTGGTGGTGAGAGTTTTAATCCATGCAGAATAGTTTTTTCTATGCGGTTTAGTGATTCTTCAATAATTAAATTAGTAATTTTTTAATAAGAAATTATAATAAATAAAAATAAAAATATTAAATTATATGAACTAGGATGTTTATTTTTATTTTTTTACGTGACAAGTAAGAGAATATAAAATGTGAATCATTTACTTAAGTATTTTGGTAGATATTTATATTTTATAAACCTTATTGTTTTGAGAGAATGAAAAGTTATTTTCTTTTAAAAAATTTGTTAATAAAAATATTTATTACATGTCATTGATATTAATGGAAACAACTATTATATTAATTTCTTAACTTATTTTGGTGATTATTAACAAAGTTGTCTTGACACAAGATGGATAATAAAAATATTGGCGAATATTATGCAATTGTCGCTATTGGCCTTGTTTATTTTTAAAAAATTTATTTTATTCTTTAAAGTTTTATTTTAGATAATTTGATCATAACTGAAGGTTAATTGTTTAATCTTTTTAAAAAAGAGTGAAATTGAAAAAGTAAAGACAAAATTAAAAAAGAACCAAATATGAATGACATACTAGAAGTTTTAGAAAAGATACATCTTGGTTATTTGACTTTTTAAATAACATAAATTATATGATTCTGATGCCTCAATTATTTTCAAATTTAATCTTGATACAAAAATTTGTTTTTGTTATTTTTTAGTCCTCAGGAGATAAAAGAGAGATTGTTAGATTTAAAAACAAAAAGAGAAAAATATTGTTGACACCAATTTAAACCATCAAAATAATTAGTGTTTGTGTCAAATAGTTTTATTTGATTATGAAAGTTTATATTAAGTGTTTTTTTCACTCTTTAAAGCATGTGTAAAGACATATATGAGCTCGGCTTAATTTTTTGTTCTAAGTTGATTTTGGTTTTTGAATTATGTTTTGGTTTATTTGAGTTATTGATAGATTTATCACGGTTCTTAAGATGTTTTGGGTCAAAAATAGGTTGAAAAATAGATTTTTTGATCAAAAAAACAAGTTCTGTTTTTTAATTACCGCAATGACTAGAATTTAAACAAATCAAATGACGTGTTGCCTAATTTGTTTATTTCAAAAAAATCCAGGATGAACCCTAACAAAATAGGTTAAACCCCTAGAGAGTTTGACCTTTGTTTTTTTTCTTTTCTAGATTATATTTTTTTAATTAATAATTTTTCTTATATGTTTTTTATCTCTGGTTTTTGTTTTTTTATTTTTATTAATATTAATACTCCTTCTTTTTTTTCTTCTTTTTTGTCTAAACAACTTTTTAAAATGACAATTATTTTTTTGCTATACATTTAAATTTTAAAGAGTTTTTTTGATTTATCAATGAGTTTTTTTTGTATAAATAAACTTTATTTTAGAAAATAAAAAAATTATTTTTGGATAATAGTTATAATATGTGCAACATTGCATAGTAGTTTTTTTCTTTTTATTTTATTTAATCAATTTAATTTATGTCTTTATTTTTGTTATCTTTTATTCGAATAAAAAAATTATTTTAATAAATAAATTTAGCAATCATAGCTGGATCCTGATTTATAAGATTAAATATCTTGATTTACATTCACCTCTCAATTTTTTATTTTGATTTATAGTTATTATTTAAGATTTTTTTATTTATTAACGCACATAGTTCTTAATTTATATAATTATATATATATATATATATATATATATATAAACTTGTTGATTTTTATTTAAATTTTTTCCATCTTCAAAAACATGTTTTTATTTAAAAATCAAATACTAAAATATCTGACCCACTACGAATCTTATGTCAAGCATATAGTAATAACCCAATTATGTAGCTACAGAATAATTTAGGCATTAAACGTCCTTAGCATTGAAGAAGCCAAGCTTTGAAATGCAAACCACGAGCTAAGAGTAAACGGCATGTTATAATTATAATGATTAACTACTACTTACTTGGTAATGGAAGTGGTTATAGAGTTTACTGCAATAAACAAGGATTAGCACAGTAATCATGACGTCGGGTCTTTCAACTTGCCCTCCTCCCTCTTTCACCCTGGGCAGGGATCTTTCACTGCAACCATCCTCCGCTCATTGATGTTCTTCAGAATCCTCAAACTGATGGCCATCTACTTCAAATCTGGCCCACATGTTCATTGTCTTGTAATTTGCACCTACCTTGGTCTTCTAATAATTTTCTTTTGTAATTCTGATATTAAAAATAAATAAAAACAATCGCTATCACTGTATTAAACAACTTTTCTGTGGATTATATCAACAGGTTCATTAGTGAAATCTGTGAATAAATAGAGCTTGCAGTTTACTGCCATTCTGGGAAACCAAGCAGCGATTAACTGCAATAAGAAAATATTAAAATAAGATGAACTGCAAGTTCTTAAAAATAATATGACAGAGGAGTTGAAAGGTAGTCGCTTCCATGAACCCTGCTCGTGGTTGGAACTGTATTTTATTCCAGTCTCAATTTATAACTGTTTGATAAATGTTTTCAACACAGATTGTGGGAATGGATCCCGTTAAAAATTAAGTCTGTACTGTCAATTTTGACAAAATAAAATACCTGCTTGTTGGCAGGACAAAGAAAAGACTCAAGGCCCACCCAATTTCTTGTTTGCTTCCATCCTCCAGTCAAGTAGTAGATTTTTTTTTTTTTTTTATAATCGTTATCAGCTGAACACTGTCAAGTAGATTAATTTATTAGGTGTTATCCATTCAACCGCGTTGAATTAAATTAATTTTTTAGGTGTTGTCCATTCAACCGCGTTGAATTTAAATTAATTTTTTAATTATATTTTATTTAAAAAATAATATTTAATATTATTTAATAACACTATATAAATTAAAAAGAAATTACACGATAATATAATATTTATAGAATTTAATCATAATTTAAATTTTATTTCTAATGATATTTTTCTTGATTTTATTGCATGCTCAAAAAACTATAAAAACTGTAATTTTTATTAGATAAATTTGATATGTGATGAAATTATAGATAAGTTAATAAAACAATTAAAAATATTTGATATAAAATATTATTTATTTATAATATAATAATAATAATTAAATTTATAATATTTAAATTAAAAAACATTGTGTGTGTGTGTGTATATATATATATTAGTTATTGTATAATTTTAATTTGAAAAGTATATATGTTTAATCAAATGCATTAAACTATTTTTTATTTAATTTTAATCCTAACGATAATTTTAACTAAATATACATAAATATCAAATCAACCTCAACAAAATATATTTTTTATAAAATAATTTTTTTTTCAAACTATAACCACAAAAACGATCATAATACCAAATACATAGAATGTGTTTGAAAATATGATAGATTTTTTAAAATATTTTTTATTTAAAAATATATGAAAATAATATTTTTTTTATTTTGAAAAAAATATTTTTAATATCAGCGAATCAAAATAATCTAAAACACTAAAAAAAAATATTAATTTTTAAAAAATATTTTATTTTTAAAAAAAATACCTTAGACAAGTGAAGAAATACATAGAGCCGGAGCAGCAAAAAGAAGCAGCGAAGTTCTAAGTTTAATGGTTGCTGCAGTTACAGGGGGAATTCTACACTAATCTGGGCAACAATATTGAAAGCCAAGTCCCAGTTGCTTTTGAATATGTACAGAAACTTTCATTACCTATAAACTAGAAGAGGTGATTTCCTGTGTTATTCTATAATACAGTATTTATTAAAATAGTGTTCTGTTTTTTAATTTTATTTTATATTTTTTTATTTAATTATTGTATTCTCGTAAAATAGATTTAAAATTTTAACAAATTAACTCAGTTGACTTAAATTTTTAATATTTTTAAATTTTTTTATTTAACATTGATTGAATTGAAAATTAAATTTTATAGCTTGTTTTATTTACTTTTCATTAGGTTATCTTGATCTCACGATCTGAGAATAATGCTTAACAGGTTAATCTAAATTACTCCGGGTTGTTTTTATATCTTTTATTTAATTGATTTTTTTTAATTTTATCATTTAATATTAGGTCAATTGAAAATTTAATTGATTTTTTCCATTAAATTATCTTGATCTCGTTATCTAATAATAATGTTTAATGAGTTATTTTTTATGTCTTTTATTTAATGAATTTTGTTTTTAATTTTATCATTTAATATTAAGTTAGAATGAAATTGAGTTTAATAATTTATTTTGGTCTACTTTTTATAATAATAAATTAGTTTCACGATCAAAATCACGGGTTTTAATATTTTAACTATAGTAAAATCAGATTGTTTTCTATTTTCTTTTTAAAAAGTTTTATTACTTTTATAACATGAATTATGGATATTTCAACATTGAACTTATTTTTTATTAAGTTTGTTCTCGTTTTATGAATCGGGCTAAAAGTTTAGTTGTTTAATTTAATTGATTTATTTTTAAAAAAAATTTATTCATTAACATTGTGTTTGATTGAAAATAAATTTTTATAATTTATTTTGATATTCAAATATATATTATAATAGAAGATGATAATTAAAAAAAGTATAGTGCTAAGTGTAGATGTAAATATAATATTTTTAAATACTCACTTTCTATTTAAATTATTTTCATTAATTATATTAAATTAAAGAAAAATATTATTAATCTATCGACAAAAAGTTTCAAAAGAGAGAGTCATGTATGGCTCATTGAGAATTTTTTCTTACTAAAAGTCTTAAAAAAGAAGGAGTGTTATACGCGTGGAACGAAGATTCTAAGATATATAGATTCAAAAACAAAAACAAATCACGCAATATTCACATGGCACAAAAGTAATTATTTCCTCTAGGTATAGGAGATTCGTGATTTTATTTATTTATTTATTGAATTTTTTTCAATATTTATTTAATTAAAAATTAAGTTTTATTATTTGATTTTTATAGGTTTCCATTAATTTTAAAAATAACTCTAATTATCTCATATCTTTTTATTTATTGTAAATTTTGTTTTTTAAGATAAAATTTAGCTTGGAAAATAAATATAAATTCATTATGCTTATTTTATAATATTTTCTAGCTTTTATGAAACTTAAACCTCTTATTTTCTTTTTATATAAAAAAAAATAATATTGTTTGGTTATTTGACTATTTTAGGAAGGTGACTACAATTTAATTACTTTACGTTAAAAAGGGAAGGGAGAGAGAGAGAGAGAGAGAGAATAGCTAACTCCTTGCGTGGTGTCGAGGGCAACGCAAGTAAAATTGTTCGCTCCTCCCTTTCCACCGACGATCTTCCCTCCCCCCATGCTTGTGTGAGAACCAACACGAAGAGGAAAAAACACAAACCTTAAAAAACTGCAAACACAAAACGTTAATTGCAATTTGTTTTCAGAGAAGATACTATTCGCGCTTGCAGTTGTTAAATCGTCCTCACTGCGAACTGAAGAAATCATTTAATATAAAAGAATGAGTGCGTTTAAAGAAAAAGTCTCAAATCAACTATCACGTCTCTTTGCCGGCTCACCCAATTCTTCTTCTCCTGATAATTCTCAGGTAATTTAACCTTCCTTTTATGATTTTCGGCTTTTTATTTCTGTTGTTTTGATGGGTTTTCTTCTTCTTCTTCTTCCCTTCGTTCCCTATAGTAGAATGTTAGATCTGGTAGCTGTTATACAACGTCGCTGGGCACTTGAATCGCTCTTGTTGATTTTGATTGTTTCAGTTTGGATATAGAAACCTCAACATCCTGGACAACAAAAGGAATTCAGATTTGGTTTTTAAGATTTTTAAGAATTCTGTTTTTGGTGCTGGCTGGATCCATTGGTTGGTAGCTGAAAAAACATAACAAAATACTGAAAACCCTTCTTGGTAGCTAACAGAATACGAGAAAAGAAGGCAAAAAGAAACATGGGTTCTTATACTTTCACTGCTTGGACAGGAAAAAATCTAAACTTTATCGAAACCAACTCCTGTAGCTGGATCCATTGTTCGGTAGCTGAAAAAACATAACAAAATACTGAAAACCCTTCTTGGTAGCTAACAGAATACGAGAAAAGAAGGCAAAAAGAAACATGGGTTCTTATACCTTCACTGCTTGGACAGGAAAAAATCTAAACTTTATCGAAACCAACTCCTGTAGCTTTGAATTTTAGAATTTGTAAGGAGAAGGTAATTGCTTTGTTTTTGGGTTCTTTATACTTGTTAATTTTTATTGGTTCTGTTTGTGACGCAAGATTTTTGAATGTGTAGGCCAGGACGTGCTCTAAAGGGGAAAAATCATCTTCATATTTTCCCTTGGCCATCCCTTCACTAAGCTTTGTCTGGTCTGGATCCAACAAGCACCAGGATGAGTTAAAACCAATTCAATCACTTCCTGTTAGATGGAACGGTAAAGATCTTGAACAGCGAGAAGAATACTCAGATAGGTATCATGAATGCAGCACAATATGCGAGACAGAGGAATTCCAAAAATCTTGTAAAGACGACAAAGAATACAATGCAGCTTTCGAAAACAATCAAACTGTTAAAAGTCATGACGGTAATGATGATGCTGCCCCTGCAAGGAGCAGTAGTGATAGTGATTTATTTGAAGAAGCAAATAATCGGACTCCACGAAAGCCTTTTCCCTGTCTCATGGATGAGTCCACTTTTATTTCCTCAGAGCTGTATGAGTTCTTGCTCTCATCCCTTCCTAATATTGTGAAGGGATGCCAGTGGACCTTGCTGTACAGGTAAGGTTTTTGCTATTAAACCCGCAGCCTTTTGTGCTGCTGCACAACTGTTCTTCCACTTGGATCTTGATTTTTTTTTGTTGGTGATTTCAAATGAAGGGCAGTACGTTGAAGCATGGCATATCACTTCATACACTTATTCGCAAGAGTGCTGCTGTTTCTGGTCCTTGTTTGCTGGTATGTCATTGCTATGTTCTGAGAAATTCCACATGGCAAGGGTTCATAATTTTAGTCGTTTTTCAACTGGTTTAAAATTGTTTTCTGCTACTTATAGATTACCGGCGATAGACAAGGTGCTGTGTTTGGTGGGATGCTAGAATGTCCATTGAAACCTACTGCCAAGAGAAAATATCAGGTAACCTTGTCTTTACCGTATTGATTTACAATTTACATGTTAGGGTGTTGTCCTCCCTGCTTTTTTCTCCACTCAAATTTCAAACAGTTACTTGAACACTCTTACCATTTTCCGATACTTGTGACAGGGGACAAACCAATCATTTGTATTTACAACCATTTATGGTGAACCAAGGATATTTAGACCTACTGGTGAGCGCTTTTACGCACTTCATTTCTTTCCAGATTAATGCAAATAATAACTTCATTATATACACATCCAGCAACTTGATAAATGAAACTGCTATCATGTTCCGGGTATCATCAACATTCATATTAGGTTGGTTTGAATATCAAAGGATGATTTGATCAGTCTCTTACAAAGAGAATTGAGGAAACTTTGTTGCACGGTGCTGAGACGTCAATAATAGTTGAAGCCAATGCATGCTGAGAAACCATGCTTTTTAGACATCCATGTTTTTTCAATAAAACTTTGGTACTTTGGGTATCCTGTGTGTAAATATTAAGAAAGAGTCTGTCTGCTGAATTTGTGGGATGTTTGAGTGGTGAATGATAATTATTTAGGTGACCTTAGGAATTACAAACCAGAAATATTCAAGCTTCCTTAGTAGTTTGTATTGTAATCAAACAGGCCTTGGGATCAAATTAAAACAATAACAGTGATGAGCCGCCGCACAATTAAATATACCATTTTCAAAGAGATCATTTTGAGGTCTGCTGTCTGCAGCCCTTTTTTCTGCTAATACAAAACATAATAAATCAACAAGTTTATTAATTATGAATCTAATGGAAATTATAATTGATGGTTGCTTTCTTGATGGACAGAAAGCTGCTATTCAGGAATTTGATGTGCAATTTTACTATTTTAATTCTCTCTAACGTTAGAGTTTGCTATCTTTTGTTTCAGAGAGATACCATTAAGATTGAAAAGCCATAAAATTTGAGCTCATCCCGTGGTTCATTTATGTAAATAGGTGCCAACAGATATTACTACTTGTGCTTGAATGACATGCTAGCACTTGGAGGTGGTGGCAACTTTGCTTTGTGCATGGATGGAGATCTGTGAGTTCCTTTTCTATTAATTCCTCTTTGAAATACTCTCAATTTGCTGCAAAAGTTTTAGTGTTTGTTTCTTTACATAACCCTTTTTTTTTTAATCTTGAAAAAGGTTGAATGGAACTAGTGGACCTTGTCAAACATTTGGTAACTTGTGCCTGGCCCATAACCCAGAGTTTGAGTTAAAGAATGTTGAGGTAATCTAACTGTTTTTAACTGTCCTTGGCAATTTTTGTTCCATTTTGTTAATTTTTTTCAAGTTACTGTTTGAATCCTGAACAGTTTCGTGGTTGACAAGTGAAAAGGTAAGCATGGGATTCTGTCCTTGCAACTTCATCGAACCCGCTCAGAGCCACTTGTTTCTCACCTTTCATTTGAATGCTTGTCACTCTCTGGCTGCATTGGTTAATGCTGTCTCCAGCATGTCATGGTTTGCGAGTGAATAATTAATATATATGGCTTCTGCTTTCGTAACTAGACTAAAAGCAAACCACCAAATCCCTTCTATATTCTCTTTAAAACAGCTGAAAGTTGGGAGACTGTGCTGTATTCTTGTGCACTTTTACCATATTTGGGCCTACCTTAGCCCTATGGATGGCATTGGTGTTGGTGTAGTTGGCAGTAAGTTAATTAAGAGCACTGATGTTAGATCTCCTAGGATAAGATTTTAATCGTCTCACAATTTCGGATTGGTTGAACCTGGAGGCTTGAGCAGGTGAAATCAAAGTTGGATTTATGATATATGCTATTGGAAGCATCTATTGACAAATTTTAAGCATCATAGGAATAGCTACCATTTCAACTTCTGAGATCCTTTTTTCTCCCCATAATGACGATATATTCTTGTTGCAGCTCTGGGGGTTCACACATGCATCAAAATACCTTACCTGATGATGCTAGGCAAGATATGGAATCTTCTTGTTTTGTCGCGTTTGTTTAGTTTGTGATTTCATTCTTTATTCTTTGGATCATGGAGTGCTCAATTTATGCAGAGAATTGACCCTGGTAAAATTTTAGATTTGAATTCTGATTTATGTGAATAAAGCCATGGTAATCCGGTCTTCAGACTTGGATCATTTCATCAAATACATTGTAATCTGTGTATATATCTGGCTAGTTACTGTGTGGTTAGCAAGAAGCAACAGGAGCTTTGGGAGCTATTATTTATTTACACATCAGGAAAAAAAAAAAAAAAACTATAATGGTTAATGTATCTCAACAGCTTCGTTCGGAATTTCAACCTGGACATCCTGGTCTGGAATCTGTTGAGATGGAAACGCAAGGACTTTGAAAGATGGAGTTGTGTTACTTGGAAATTAGCTATCGGCTAATTTCTTTATAAATAAACAGATATAAACACAGAATACGGGCATGGCAGGTTCAATTAACTTGGATTCCATGCACGCTCCAAAAAGGGAGGATGCGATCAAGATCGACCAGAATCACCGCATTGCTAGCCTTGCATGGTTGAACTATTGGCAGCAATAATATCCAGCGGTGAGGTGCACTGCATACCATCACTAAAATGGGCAGAGTGAGAAACCATATCGTTCTCAACGCTCCCAGTTCAGAATGGCATGGATACTTGTTTTAACACACACCCTTGCATCTATCAGCGTTTAGTTTTACTTCAATGGCAGAAAAGGAACTGTCACCAACGGGTTAAGGTAAGCTCCTTTAACATGAACCAATAGCCAAAGCCGGCTACCATAACAGAGGCTTTTATAAAACCGGCCTAGGTTGTGCTTTGTCAACATACCCAGCCACCTGAACCATGGTGCATTAATTAGCATGGCAATTGAATCACATCAAACAAAATTTCACTACAGAAATGATATGAATAAGATCTCAACTGGTTATCCCTTTAAGAAGAGCACTTGACAATTATCAAGTGTTCCCCCCAGTGCACAACACCTCACCGCGTAGATTTAACATCTTCTGGAAGTTCCAATGATAACACAAATACAAAAAGACTGGTAGTAGCCGGTCAAATTTAAGTTCTTCAATCCCAGGACAACCACCAAGCATATTCCATGCCTGAAAACTGCATGAAGTGTTGGCACCACATGAGCAAACTACATGTTCTATCGTTTTGCTGTACCCGCCCCCCATGGCAGCAACTGCAGAAATCCATAAGCTCAACTTTCCAAGTTGGTAACCTCATTATGATTCCAATGGAGCTTCATCCTCAGGCAAGCCAAATATCCGGAGGTTGTGATCCATAGATCCCACAGCTATGTACTTTGATTCAGGGCCAAATTTTACACAAGTTGCTCTCCCTGCAACCAAACACAGAATAGTAGAGCATCTGTCAATTCCTCCAACAAAGGTGGGGAGCAACAAACAATAATAGACAAGAAAAGGAGGAAACCTGTGCCAGACAAATCAGGAAGAGTTTTGATACAATTCCACTCTGCTTTAACACTGCCAACTTGGTAAACTCTGCACAAGTACAAGACAAAATCAGATGGGAAAAAGAAGAAAAAGATATGGTAATAGCTTTTCTGACAAGGATGAAGAAAAAATTTTCTTAGCGTTTTATGAAAAACGTTTGCACAGCCCATACATTTTTGTGAATAGGCAAAAAAGCAGAGCTGTAATCCAACTTCAGACAAACTAATTCTTCAAATCTATTGAAAATGACTAGATATTTGGAGATTGAACCTTATATCTGATCCTGAAATTCCAAGGTAAGATCCACTGTGGTCGAACTCCACTGCAATAATAAAAAAGAATATGACATCTTCCCACAGAAGAATAAAAATACAAGAATATTGATGTAGAACAAGATTGCCCACCCGAGGACTTAAGCGTGCATAAAAAAACAAAGCCTCAAAAAATAAAAGAAAGAATTGAAGTTTTTAAAACCACTTAACATACAGAATTCATCATAGCAAGTATGATTTGTCAGGTAGTGGGAATCAGGTTGACCAGGGAGTACCATAAAAGCATGAAAATCATAGGAACTATTGCCAACAAGATGTTGCCACTAGCCATGAAGGCATACACATATACATAAGGAAAAGTATCACCATAGTAACACACACCAGAGTTTGTAGGTGTGTCAGAATCATAGAGATTGAGCGTCCGGAAGTTTTTCAATTTCCTCAGATCCCACAGCTTAACACTATCATGGGCAGCAGTCTGTCAAGTATAAACATTAAATCAGACCATCCATCACAGCATGTGTTGTTCGGAAAAAATAAAAAGATACTTACAGCCAGAAAGTATCCATTTTCAGAGAAAGATATTGCTGTCACTGGTCCAACATGGCCTTCAAATTTTGCAACATTTGCCTGCATATAAACAAAGAATGCAAAAGAAGTAAAACTTCAAATAGTTTTAATTAAACCATCAGACAAGGGTTCTATTTTGTGCACATCTGGCCTCTACATGCCGCACCCTGAAAAAGAAATAAACACAATAATTTTGATGGTGAGTACCTGACTTTTTACATCCCAAATTTTAACAACTGCTTCTGAAGTTCCTGTTCCAAGGATGAGACCATCAGGATGAAAGGCAGCAGATGTATAGCCATCAGTTTTGGAGGTGTCAGCAACCTGCAAAATTAAACATCCATGTTAGTTTGCCTAGAACCAGATCCAACATACACAAATAAATGTTAACATGAAAATTGAAACAAAAACTATAAGCAAGTTTAGAAAATTAACATTGACTGAAACATTTAGAAACCTTGTGTAATAGAGGATATTTTAACCTAAGTATTTGATAACAGCTTGAAGAAAAATTACCATGGTACAGGAAAAATACTCCAGAGTTGCACAATACAAAAACATACTTCACCATTCACTTTCTGTCTGATCTTAGTGAACTTTTAAATGTGCCTCTTTTGAGCTTTCGAGCATGAAAAAAGGCATCATAAATGGAGAATAATGGGCAGTTCAACATTAATTCCCAGTTAACTTTTCAACTTATTATTGGCAAACTAAAATAATTGAAATAGACCACAAGTATGAGATAGGAGGATTCAATTCTTTAAATTTAGGTAAAATGTAAACGTAATTGCTCCTGAACTTTCATCAATTCTGCAGATCATTGTATCAAATGAAACACAATAATCAGTCATGAAAGTGTGAATCTCAGAACAGGTGATTAATTTTTATATTTTGGCAATATCTTTTCTGCTATCAATTTTCCTACATATTTCACAGTGGTAAAAAACTTGAAAACAACTACTTTTGTGAATGCGCACAAGACACAGATGAGTGCACATGTGCACACACAGGAGGAGAGAGCGGACCTGAGTCAAGCATAAACCAGAGGAGAGATCATAGAAACACCATGTATTGTCAAGAGAAGCAGTCACGAAGTAATTATTCGTGGAATGAACAGTGACAGCTTGAACCTGACAGAGTTTGCATGCATATCAATATCATGTAATAAAAATGGCACAAAATCAGTACAACATCACAACCAAGCTGAGAAAATATTAAGATACCAAGAAGTACGCAAATACATAAGTGTTTTGAGTCCACAAAATCTGGTCAGGAAACAGCGCTGCCTTGTAATAAAAGCAGATGCTTTCCATAAACTTGATTTGATTGATCTCAGAATGACTCAATTCTAGGTCAATGGTTTTAAACTAGTTGTGATCATTTAGTTCAAACAAGCTTTGCAAATTTCATTCAGTGTACAAGGCAAGCATAAAATGGAGTACATGACTCAGGATTTTGCTTCCTCAAGCTCACATTAGGGAATTTCCTCTGAGCTCCCCTCAAACACAGGCATGAAAAAAGGCATTTACCTGAGGCTTACCCAATTTAAGACACAAAGAACAGGCTACAAAAGCTATTTAAAGTAGCCTAGAAAGGCCCCATTGGCAGAGGTTATCTATCTTCTGCCCTATTTAACATAAACCTAAGCATTGCACTTCATTAAAGCAAGTATCTGCTCAAGAATATGCCTGGATTTATCAAAACAGAAGCAACGTCTGGAATCTGTATCCCAATACCAGGCTAACAATCAGTCATAGATTATGAAACAGGACCAACGTGGGTTGAAAGGCAATTACCTCTGCAGTATGATCCTTCAGGATGTGTCTACAATCATAGTTCCCATCTTCAGATCCTTGCCACACTCGAACTGTCTGCAGCATTTTAAAAACAAATTAAATCCTGATGAATGCCTACAAACACTAATTTAAGAAAGGATACTTGTGGATGAGAAGATCCAGATGTCAGAAATTCAGTTCTTTAATGGGTGAAAAAGAAGTGGAAAAGAATCAGAGGAAGGGCCTATCAAAAAGTCCAGTCTCATCATAAGGTAAACTTTAAGATTCATAATAGCTACAAATAGAACTAGTTTGAAGATCACAGTGGACATTGTTTCATGATGTAATCCTTTACAAAATAAAATTCGTGGCCATGATGCAAGTGACCTCCTTCATGGGAGATTCGATTCCATACAAGCAATTGCTTCCACATCCACGACCACTAAATGATACTAAATCACTGTTTCCTTGAACAAGGGCATATTGCATTTACATTCTCATGGTCCACTCAGACCTTTTATTTTAAAAGAATCCTCAGTGTTTTCCTATAACTACAGACCGGTTGAATGTTGAGGAGTAAATCCTACATGACAGATTATATTACAATCTTTTAGAAGTTCCAGCAAATGGCACCTTTACTCCAGTACTAGATTTGCAATGATCTAAACCCTTTCAGTTGAATGCTTTTGTTTCTCATAAAAAAGCATGATTTTTTCAGGTTGAGTAATTCATGGACTACAACTGACAGATCAAAAAATAATTTGGGACACACTATAAAGGAACATTGGGACATAAAGATGAGATGATGGGAGTGATATTCTATGTGGGTTTGCCAAGCTTCCTTGAACCAAGTAGAGTAAAGCCAGTTCAGACTATGATTAGGAAAAAAACACAATCAGCCATAAAGGGGGGAAAAGACAATAACAACGGTAAACAAGAAGTTTAACACCCACCAAATTGAACATTGCTTACCTTATCTGCTGATCCAGTTAAGAAAAATTCACCCTCAGCCACAAATTTCACACTTGTTACCTACAATAAAAATGATGTTATCATTCATAAGTTTTACTAAAATGCAGAGGTACAGCATTAAATGAAGTAAAATAACAACCTTCTTTGAGTGACCACTAAGTGCAGATGCAATCTGCCCTGAAGACCGATCAAAGATGACAGCAGTTGCATCAGCCCCGCCAGTAGCAATGATATCCTGAAGACCAGAGAGAAAAGGTGCATCAATCACCACAAATCAGCAAGTGAGCAAAGCAATTTATCTCATCAATGTTAGTTATGCCACTGCTAAACATCTCAAAACTTTGTCAACCTTAGACAACAATTATATGATATAAACTCAAAGCAAGCTCCTATCACCCATTCCCAACATAAGATACAGTGTGCGTTATTAGAAGAGCAAAAACAAACCAAATCCCTAAGTTTGGTATTTTAATGAGACAAACACTAGGCATGTACTAAAACAGATGAGAGAAGCTTTCCTGAAAACATGGATAAGCCATCATAGAACCACGTCAATGTTTCATAATTATTTACGGTTTAACTTTTAGCTTTCATCAATCATTTCTCAATAAACTGCAGTTATGGGGAAATGTTGCAACATCATTGTCAAATACGCTACACGCAGCAATTTTTCAAACATTATATTCATGTGCAGAAGAACACCACAAGTACAGCAACTGTATGGCAAGTGGCCTCAATTTGATGTACAAGTGAAGAGTTACACAAAGTCAGGAAATTTCCCATGGCATTCAGAATACAGAACAGCACATGACTAAATGCAGCTGGGAAACTATTTGTTTACAAAAACCTTCTAAACAGATAAACCTAAAATTCATCAACCAGATCAAATTTTACAGATTTTCCTACCTTCGAATATTGTATATCGATAGATAAGATGCCCGGCTTGCTAGTTCTGTGAAGTGGATGGCTAGAAAGTTGAGTGTACCTCTCTAGAGCATCAATAGGAGCCCATGTTGGAGGAACCTAACCATTAACAGGGGAACAGAAAGATGAGTATCAGATCAATCAAGCAGCACATACAAAAGAAGAGGCTTTAACTTCATTCATTTCTTATCCTCTTAAATAAACCATTCAAACAGATACACTTTGACAACTTAGTCACGCCAAAGTAATGTATCTACATCCACAATCTACCATCAGAAATTTAGTACTCCTACATTAAAATGCATCAGTACCTGCCGCTTTTTCCGCTGTTGCGAAAGAGCTGCATTACAGTCTGTAAGCTCAGTAATGATGCTAGCAGAAATTCCAGGTCGTACTCTCTTCCCAGGTTGGCCCAAATCATCATCCTTGGCAGCTATTACAACATCAACAAAGCTTTAAATGACGTGTTGATAAGCAACTTGAGAAACCCAAGAAGGATAGAAGAGAAAAACCTCGTTTTCCATTGCTAAGAACTGAAGCATTTGCTGTAACAGCTTCTGATGTAAACATGGGTATCTGCCTCTCTGCTTGCGCAAGCAATGACCTTGCTTCATCTCTTTCCTTTTTAAGTCTTGCAATCACACGGCAAGCAGCATCATGCTGCCAAAATAATTAAAAAAACACAACAATAAAAGTCCATGAGTTGGTCGGTAAAGTATGCAAGTGATAATTTCAATTATCCAACCTACATTGTTTTTTACACCAAAAAAAGAAGTAAGTCTAACATCAAGGAGAAACTAGAGATGACACAAACTTTAGGATTGACCTTCTACAAAAGCTAGAATGTTGAGGACCAAAAATTTGAAAACAAAAACTTCAAGGGTCTTAGATGATAACAATTTTGCAAAAATGCTGATGGGCAGCAATTTCTATAATTCAAAATCCATTACAGAAAGAAGGCAGTTCCAAATTTGGTAGAATAACCGGACCACTCTATCACAGCAATAGATATCTCACTGAAATAGAGCTTCATGTTAACAAACAATGTTGTAACTTTCTAGGTTAGTGAAGGAAAAGGAAAATTCCATTTTAAGTAAAAATCCTTATCCACGGTACCAGAAAGAGCATTGATGCACTGTTGATAACACAAAAACCACTGATTAAGGGTTCACGGTCATTGTGAAGATGAAACAACGAATTCCAAATAAAACAAACTTAGTAAACTAAACAAGACTCGAATGACTGCAAGCACAAAAGTAAGCAACAGTTATGTTAAAACAATGCTTAAATAACGAAAATAAAATGATAGTTGCAGAAATACATAATAAAATTCATAGTTAGCATAAACAGAACGATGATATACCATATGTTCCCTGCCAAATGAGGAGCATGCTAACAAGCATCTAATGATGAGGCAATTACCTGGTATAATGCATGACTTAGCTCTTGCCTAGCTGTATGTAATTGCTGCTCCAGTGCAAAGTTGGACAACATTAGGCCATCCCATTCCTGCAATTAGATCAAGAATGACTTTACAAGCAAAATCAAATGCAGAATATTAGCTGAATAAGCCCATTAAAGGGTGGGTTACATGAGCCACCATAATAATTAGAACTGGTTAATGAACAGGTTAAATGAACTAAATGATTATCTAGTTAAAATATTTAGTCATATAAAGTAGATTAGCAAATCCAATTGTTAAAATGCTTTTCAAACTTTTGACAGGAGCACATCTATTTCCAAATCAAGATTTCTAGTCTCAGCTGCAATGAAAATTATCCAACAATTTACTATTATTTTAGCAAAAACTATTCAAATAGAACAAACATGGGAGTTTCACATGGATGAACTCCAGGGAAGTTTTACAGGTAGGATGTATAGAGATTATTACCAGAGATTTGGAAAGCAAACTATCTATACTATAAATGATAAAAAGCATAACATTTTGATAGAATCAGGCATAGAGGCTTATCAGCGTCGTAGTAATAATTCAAGGAGAACTTGATGGAGGCAAGCATCCCTCTCATATATGTGACCGAGTAAGAAAGTTATTAAGTTGCAGCCCTATTATCTTGTAAAAAGTGAAGAAATGCTGATACAAGAGTTTACAACTTTACAGAAACATGAATCTTAACACAGCACCATATTATCAAGAAAATCTGGAAGTCGGAAATTTGACAATGAAGGTAGCATATGGGATAATACACATACATTCTGAAACATTCCAAGCATCCCAGGGATGCTTGCGGTCTGTACAGTTCTCGGCTTCACAATCTACAACAAAAGCAAAAAAAAAAACTAATCAAGTATAGAAACAACCAAACTAGTCAGGTATAGAAACAGCTGACACTGCAGCAGTGGGATACAAAAGACTTCGATGACAATTGAAACTAAGACCAGAACTAAACATACTTTTCCTGTTTCGACTGGAACAACATCATCCATGGTAAGCGGTTCCCCAGTAATGGGGCATTTTCCATATTCCTGATTAGAAAATAAACACCAACAAGACAAGGTTTATCAAACATAATGCCAAATTTCCTGAAAAGAAACTTCGAAGATCAATACAGTTTAAAGTAAAGCTTGATTTTAAAGATTTGGAAGCAAAAAACAACCATATGCAGCAAAAGATATGCCTCCATCACTTCTGTTAAACAAGGAACTTGTTCTTGCACATTCAAAAAGAGTTAGAAAGACACGAAAAAATTGACTTCCTAAATAAATCCTGGCTAGTTTTGAAATCACCTCAAGGTTGCAAACCATAACCATCGCAATTTTTACTACTTCATCAGTAAACACACAAAATAACCAACACAAGCAGCTTCAATATTTTCATTAATTAAACTTTTAAACCATACCATCTCTTTCGTTCATTCAAGCTATACA
Organism: Populus euphratica; assembly: GCF_000495115.2. Classification (NCBI taxonomy): domain Eukaryota; kingdom Viridiplantae; phylum Streptophyta; class Magnoliopsida; order Malpighiales; family Salicaceae; genus Populus; species Populus euphratica. The sequence goes on along the minus strand of NW_011499945.1, from coordinate 130,741 downwards.
AAACACATGACAATTATAAAAATGTCTTTTCTCTAACTGTACTCTAAGAAGCCAAAAAGTAAAACCCTAACGAGCTAAAAGCTAAAACCCTAAAATTGATTAAAAAAAATCTAAAAGAGTAAAGAAGAATATACCGATACGTGTCTCTCGATTAAGCGTTTCTCGTATAAAAGCCCAGACCTCTTCGAGACGACGGGCTCTCCCGGAACCTCGCCGGAAACTGTCGGGAAAAACAAATAAAACAGAGATCGATAAGAAACTACAAAATATAAAAGAAAAGCAGAGTAACAGAGAAAGAGAGAGATACTTGAGCAATGCATTATAGAAAGAGAAGTTAGGGTTTATCTAGGGACTAGCTGCGAAGGAGCTATCTAAGTTTAATGATTATTGAGGGTAAAATTTAAGTAGCAGCCGAGCAAGAGGCAGGAGCCTTGAGTTGCCAGTTGCCAGTTGCCAGGGAACTGTAATGTAACATGTCTATTCTTATTTCTTTGTATGTATTAGCGATAGAAGAGAAGAGAAGAGAAGACCGGCCGATCCATCATCCAAGTGAAGGATTGGGCTTTCCGGCCCATAAATAAGGATCCTTGTGGGCTATATTAATTCTTGCAACCCATAATTTACCTTTTAATGGGCTGAATTTTAATAATTTTTTCTTACATGTTGTCCCGGAGTGGGTGATTTGATAATTATTACGTAGGTTCCTGATTTGGGAAAAATAAAAATAAAAATAGAAGGGAGATATTTTTATATTAAAATTATGAAAATTATTTTGAAGGCATATAGCGTTTTTATATATTTAACCAAATATATATTTGTTTCTCTCATGTCTATTTTTTATTTCCTGTAACACCAATCAAATACAAATTTACTTATAAAATTGTAAGTCTACTACGGTAGGCAAAAGAAGAAAAACAAGAAAAGAACTATCATCATACTTTACATGTCTCCAAGAATTTTATTTTTTTTATTTGAATCTCTTGATCCGTAGTTTCCAATTATAGAAGAAAAGAATGCTTGTTCTTGTTGTTATCAGCAAAGATTAGATTAATTTTTACAGAGAGGGAGCTTTGGTAAAACATTTGTGCGTGTAGATCTGGCATTCAATACCCCTTACGCTTCAATCGTTCAAAAGTACTCGTCGGCATGAAGATGTTCTGTTTGAAGTCGATAAGATGTAGTTGTGGAGGACAAGACAGGCGCATAGCAAGGAAACTTGATAGCTTGGTCCCCTGTAGACAGAGGAGACACGTCCTTTATACGCCTGCCCATTCTTATGAATGTATAGGGATTTACCTCCATTAGGGTGAACATCTTTGCCAAAAGTATACATATAGGCATGAACTTGTAATGTTCATACGCTAGATTACTTTGAGCTTCTGCAATTTAAATTGAGACATTCAAAGTTATTCAGATTTCGATCGGTTCATTAATGGCAAGATGGATACTGCCCCCATCAATTTTCTGCCAGTAATTCGGATACCAGAGGACTCCTTGGAGAAAATGCATTGCTTTAATTATGATGAGAACCTAAAAGCACATATCTTGGAAAAGAAACAACAAAATAGATATGGAAACAGTGAATTAGATGCCAAGCAGCAATCACTCGCCGTAGCCTGCATAGTTTTATACACCCTCCTCCTGTCATGAGTCATGGCAATGCTTTGAATGTGATCGCATGTGAAAATGACCACTTACTCAAATGCCCGAAAAGGTTGATGATATATATTGCAGAATCTGCATTTTCTATCTATAACAACACCAAATCGAATTTCTGTAAATTTTATGCAACAACAGACATGATCAGTCCCACAATAAAAGGTGGAATTGCTGAAAGTTCAGGAAAGTGACAGATACGCTGAACAACTTTAAGTTATAAGATCATGATCAGGTGTCATGAGCTAAGTTGCATGCAATACGTGGTAGCTGCTGGTAGCAGATTGAGCTGGTTAATCACTAATAATTAATTATAGGTGTCATTCTTGGTGTGTTGGGATAAAAAACACATATATAAAAGAGACAAAACAAGTAACGTGTATTAATTAGAGAGTAGCAGAGCATAGTTTTAGTTTCCAAAATAAACTCAGCAGAATTCTCACTCTCCCGAAGTATCCACAGCACAAGGGAAAGACCTCCTCTGGTTCTGTAGAATTTTGCGGAAATAAGATTAATTGTAGAAGCTCTATCTAGAAAAGTGTTTTTCATTTCCAGTTGAGGGAAAAGCTAGCAGAAAAAGCGGTGGAGTCGAAGTGAGTTAGGCAGGTGGAAACACAGGCATGAGGCGTGCTGAAATGTTCTTTAATTGCTGCAAAGGCAGTCGCATCAAGCAGCAAGGAAAGTTAGGGCATCTTGTGCTATGCTTGAAAGATTAGACTAAAAGAAGGTTGTGCAAAGCGTTAAATTAATTTAGATTAATATAAAAACAATATAATTCTTTTAATTTGTTCATTCTAAAATGCTTGAATTAATAAATAAAATAGTATTAAACATATTATTTAATACAAATAAACCTAGTAGACAGACCATCTATTGATGGGTACTTATGTAGGTGGTCTGCCTTTTATACTCACTTGGGAATCTAACGTACGAAAGCGGAGTATACATAGCTTTGTTCTGCTTGACTTCGTTGAACTCTAATCAAGCTGTCAACTCCAACATGTGTTGGTCTTAACCCTCAAGCATCCCGTATCACTTCCAGATGGCTCGTTTGAATCATTTAAAAGAAAAGGAATAAAGAAAATATATATAAAAAATGAATTACTAGCCGAAGTACAGATGCATGGTGATAATCCATTGACAAATAGATCGGACTTCTTTTCATTTTCAACATTTGACAATTTTAGGCTAGGTAGAACGTTAAATCTAAATGACATAGAAGTAGCTCATTTTCAGGCTCAACATTCTTTGATATAGTTGTGAATTAAGTCTAAATAAATATAGATTTTACAAGCTATCAGACCTAAAATCTCTACATCTGATTATATATAGAGCCTAATAGAATACAAGTCTTGAAAATTGCTAGACACAATGCTAAGGCCCTAGTGGACAAGAGTTTCACAATGAACTTAAGCACAAGCATCGAGTCCGTACTCAATACTTTTTGAGCTCAACCAGCATGTCCTAGCCTAAATGTAGGGCCTACACTAAGCATCTTTTTGATTCAGGCGTGGAGCTTGAGTCCAATCGCAAGGCGTGTGTCAAGAGCCTTATAAGCTTTGGTGCCACGTCTAAGCCCTTGATATGACACTCAGCACCTCTTTTAGATTCAAGCAATGCACTTGAGCTCGAATGCTAAGCATATATGCAATACATCTTAGATTTAATGCACATCTTAACCCTATCTGGGTTTGACTTTGTAGTTTAAATCTAATTGATTTTATATTGCAAAACCATATATATAAAAAATATTTATTTTTTATTAATATTTATATTAGAGATATATATATTTTTCATTAATATATGTGAAGGAGGTATTTATTTTTCATTAATGCCTATCAAAACAAAATAACTCATGAATTTCTCCACCCAAGCAACAAGATAAGGTATATGAGCTATAAATATCTCCTAAACTACACAAGTAAAAGATGATAATTTTTATTCTCAACAAAAACATATTTTTTAATTTGAAAGAACAAACAATTTTGTTCCTAGGAATAAATGCACATTCCCTCATTTATTATATTCATTTGCTAAAAAAATTCACTTACTTACTTTATTATCTGAGAAATTTTAAATCTCAAAGATTGTTTTGTAGATTACATGCTTTTACAACAAGCTACAAGTTTTATAAATAATAAATAATAGACTATCTTGTTAGAACATGTAATTAACCCATAATTTTACCTCTAAAATATATATTCGTAAACATTTTAAATTTTAAAACATTCGGTGATACAGTAAAAATGTTTGCTAACAACAAATGAACTATCATCTTCATTGACAGCATGTCCTCTCTCTTTTTAAGAGTTCTTGTATTTAACCTTTTTTTTTTGTTTTTTGAAAGAACAAAAAAAATGGAAGTATGTTAACATAACATTTTCAAGAACTATTTAATAATATTATTAAATATATTAACAAATTAACTTTGAAATTTCTTTATCTAACTTTTTTTATTTAATTTCAATTTAAAATTAAATAGAATAAAAACTATATTAACATTACCTAACAGATTTAGTAAATAAAAAAATTTTGTGGATTAAATAATAATAAAAAAAGATGAAATTAATAAAAAAAGATTTTTCAACCCAATTTTTTACCCAACTTAAATTTAAAATTAAATTATATAGAAATTATTCAAACACAATCAAGTTAATGACATTAAGTTTCCTGAATCATTTAATATAGTTGGGTAATATTTATTTTAATTATCACATATTTAATTTTTTTTAAAAAAAAATCATTGTTCGGGCAAACTAGCTAGTTACTGTCTAATATCATATTGGCATTGTCCGGGCAAACTAGCAAGTTGCTCTCTAATTATAACATATTCTAAAAGGCGTGGGGAAATTACTATAGCTTTTCCCATGCCTTTTTCTCCTTATTAATATATTATATTATTATAATTATTATTATATTCTAACATATTCTAAATATCTAAATAGTATTGTAGTGTCTTTTTTTAATAATTTTTTTATTTAATTTAATTTGTTAATATTTAATTTTTTTATTTAGTTATCAAATTACATGTATTTCAAATTTAATGGGTTAACCTAGTAACATACTCTAAAACGCCTGGAAAAAACACAGTAGCTTCCCCGTGCCTTTTAATAATAATAATTATATTATTATATTATAATATTTTTTTTATACATTTTTTTATTTTTTTTATTTTTTATGCTTTTATGGGTTTTTTTATTTTTTTTCTTTTAATAATTTTTTCATTTAATTTAATTTGTTAATAAATCTCGAGATTGACAGTTTAACCTGATTATAGTCAAACTTACTTAAACTAAAATTTTTTAAGTTTAATATTATTATAAATATTATTTTTAGATCCGATATTATAGTCAAATCTAAAACTCTTAAAAAAATCTAATATTTTTAAATTTTAATTTTTTTAATATTTTTTTATATAAAAAAATGATGCCAGCGGTATCATACTATAACAAGTCCACCTATACAACAGCATCAACAAGTTGAGCACCGTTTCCCTATAATAGAATGACAGCACACATGGGGCAATAACTGTGAACATGGCAAACTACGGCTTAGCTTAGCAGTTGAAGGGGTTTGTCTTCTTCCACTGCACCTGGGTTCGAATCCTGGCGTGCATGCCTGTCACCCTCGCGGTGCCTTACATGCCTACTGGGTTTGCAAGGTATTCAGTGGGCCGTGGGGATTAGTCGTGGTGCGCGCAAGCTGGCCCGGACACCCCACGTAAATCAAAAAAAAATAAATAATAATAATAATTGTGAACATGTCTTGTCTTACATGTTCTTTTTTTTAAAAATGGAAATTGATAAGCCAAAAAAGCACGATTCCCTGGTTTGAAAGTTTTACCCAGTAAAGAAACCTCAGGAAATGGATGTCTCTTTCCAGATTTTTAGAATCCCTTCTAATGGTTTCAAACTGTGACACATCCAATCCCGTTGAAAGTCCCTGCGAACCTATCCATCTAAAAGGCGGAACCAACTACTAAAAGATGCAAAAACACAGAAGAAAAAAAGATTTGAAGAGATCATACATGAGATTATCTGGTTTCTAGCCTGCTTTTGTTTTTGCATGAATGAATGAGTAGTATTTTTCAAGAAACAACTTAGCAGGATAGAATCCTGCTTATGAACAGGAATTCATACAAAAGAATAACCTGTCAAACAAAGTTTGACAGATTTTCGGCGAAATTAGAGCTAGCAGCAGCTGCTTGCAAGTTATTAGACTTGCACAGCCTATTTGATCGCCCTGTTGGCCATAAAAGATGTAGCTAGTCTTGCTAGAAAGTAATTTGGTTTCTGGAATTTGATTCCAGCTGCTGCTTAATCTCATGAACGGTTCAAAATATGAAGTCTCCGGGCATCTTTTGACTGGTGTTTTTTTTTCTCTTTCTCGTCTTGTGGCCATAAAGCAGCAACGAATACACAAAAAGGTGACCGCCTCTCTTAATCATCGCATTCAAGTCACAATTCAAGTTGATAACAGCGTTTCGAGCGAATCTATCCCCCTGTGTTACGCAGAAATGAGAATCTCGAATAATTTCAAAGCCTTTTGACTGTTATCTGTAGGTTGCTTCAGCCGCATCCAAATCCCCATTAAGAAAATGCCTTCAAATTTGCTAGGGAAAATGATGCGACTCTCTTTACCTGTGTCTTGCAGTTCTCTTTTCTTTACAGACGGACAGATGACTTCGGACTTGCATAATATTGGATATCTTGCTTGTTTCCCTTTGTGTAAATCAATATGGAAAAGATTTCTATTATTGTTTTCATTTTCTTTTTCATTTCTCTTTAAAAAAATATTGAAAATTATTCAACAAGTATTAGTGGTGTAGCTAAGGATTTTTAAATAAAAGGACAAGTTACTTGCACATATTTTATATTATGAAGATAGAATCAATTTTAAATATATGAAGTAATTCATACCAAGAGAAACTAATTTAAAAATATTTCTTAAAAGAGAAAACTTATGTTATAATTATTTTCTTCTAGTTTTTATATTTAAAAAATTATTTTATAATAAATTTATTATTAAATTCATTAAAATTATTTTTCTCAATATTTATTTAAAAACCCTTTTTCAAATGGTTATTTTTTGTTTTTACTATTTGTTTTTGTAAAATTAATAATATCTTCAACAATAAAGAATTCATTATTATTATATAGATTGATAATATATGTATCACATTAGTCACTAATTACTATAAAATCCATTATAGAAAATTTATTATGATAAAAAATAATAAGATGAATAAACTTTTTTTTGTTAAAAAGAGAAAAGGAATCACTTCAGTTTAAATACATCACACAAAAATTTGTTTCAATTTGTTATTTTATAGAATTGGATTATTAACCTAAATTGATTTTTTTCTTGTTATTTTTTTAATTGATATTTTTTTTATTTTTATCATTCAATATTAAATATTCAATATAATAATTTATTTTATATAAAATTGTGATAATTATGTAACCTAAATAGTAAATTTAACAAGTTAAATTAATTTCATCCAACATGCTATTGTCTCACTGTTATATAAAAAATTATTATCTTAAAATTCTTTTTAAACAAAATATAATTTTTTTCATCATTCAATTTTTTTTAACCTATTAAATCTACGAAATCAACAACATATGTTTTAAATGTTTTCCTAATAGAAAACGTGTGAACACCGTGTCACCACCGCTCGACATTTTAATTTTATGTTTAAAAGAATATTTCTAAATGATCTAATACGACTACTACACGTACAGGAATCTCAGCTGAATCGAAGAGGAGGATCGATAAGAAGCATCCGAGGCTACGAGGACGAAATGTACATGAGAAGAAAAGATACGATAACATGGTCACCCCAAATTAATACTTGATCGTATCAAGTTACGTACAGTGAGTCTGACCCCTCCCCATCCGGGCGGCGAGCAGCCACGTCACCGAATGCCACGTCAAACTGCCACGTTACTAGAACCGCCACGTTTCACCACCTCATAGGGTTATATGTAACCTCGGCAAGGCAAAAGAAGTAAAGAACTTGAGGTCCTCCTTTTGTGTCGGGTTGACACAAAGACAAAGTTGAGTGTACGGACAAATCACGAAAACCTCCTTTAAATTGTAGAATTGCGGGTGACGAGCTTTGAGGACAGCCCACAACCTCCTTGTTCTTAGCTAAAAGGAAAAGGAAAAAAAACCTCTGAACAATCCTCTCCTTGTTTCTCAACATAGAAGTACTATTACTTCACCTTCTCTATCTCTCCCCTTACCTTTGTTCATTTTATCTTCTTTTTTTGGGTTTTAATGGAGTATGGGGTTACGTTAATTTTAGCTAAACAACATTTGAAAATTACCATATATAATCATCATCATCATCGTCATCTAAAAAGAGTTCTTCTTTAATGTTATCACTAGGTGCTATTTTGAGGGTGTGTGAAAGGAGTTAATTAAGGCTTGATTCTCAGGTTTGATCTTGTGGAATACGTGAAGCTTACCTCAATCAAGAAATTCTGATACAATGTTGGAGGACATGGCTCATCCATCGGAGCAGCTTCTTATTGTGAGTCTCCTTCTTTCTTTCTTTTCTTGGTCTGTTTACTGTTTAATGCATGCATGCATTGAACAGTATATGTTAGTTCAATTTGTGTGAACACCAGCTGCAGATCATTTCTTTTAGTTTTTGTGCAATGTTTTCGAGCACGGTTTCATGTTTTCTGGTTTCTCTTCGCGGCTGGTTAAATCTTTACAGGTACTTAATTAATTATGTTCTTAATCGAGTTGGATCTTTCATACAAGGCCTCTTAATTTCTAGATAAAGATCAGAAGAGAGGGAGCTCCAAAATCTCGCTTTCAAAATGGAGTGAGATTTTGCACCAAAGAAGTAGATGCAATTAGTCTTCTTGATGATTGAATATGAGTTGGAAATGCATTGCTACTACGAGAAAGAGATTAAAGAAATAGTAGCAAATTAGATCAGCTCTCCTTTCGATTTCCATGATCATAATACTTGCTTCAATGATACATATGCTTCTGGCCGCTGGCAGCCGGCCGCCAGCCACAGTTAATACTCACGTACTATGCAAACATGCGATCTAATTAACTAATAATTGCCACTGTCTTAAGGGGCACCATCAGCCGGAGTAGATATTAAAATCGTTACTTTTCTGACCATAATGTTTTCAACTAATTTGATCTTTAGAGAATATATATGAGTCCGTAAGGATTGATGTAATCTATGATTCTTTTCTGACCATAATCGTTACTTTTTTGACCATAATGTTTCCATAATGTTTTCATAGAATATCTAATCTATGATTCTTTTCTTGTTAGTAAGGATTGATGTAAGGTCCAAATTAATGATAGAACCTCACATGGAAAGCATATTGGATCTTCCTATCCTAGCTAAATGCCTTTCATCTCCGAATGTTTTGCCTGAACTCGGCTATTGCTAGATGACGAGAGTGAAAGTAAAAAGCCATGGACACCCTTCTTGCTAATGCTATGAAGTATTTTTGCTAATCTCGGGTGCCCTAGTTCCCGCATCTCACATGGTGGCACACAAACACATCCTTTTCTACTTTATAATAATCAGATATCTACTATATGATATTATTCTTTTATTCATGATCAAATATGGAAACTAGATTGGTACTTGGTAGCCGCACTTGCATGAGCTAGACTAGGTGCTTCCCCTCGGCAACCCGCCCGGCCCGGCCCCTGCTCCATTTTGGTCAAGGATACATATATATAGAGTAAGGACAGAGAATTGGAACCCCATGCCCGATGTCTAATTACCCCCACTACTTTGCAAGGAGAGTATCATTCGCTACCTTGTATTTCTAGCACAGTTGACGAGTGAATTATTATGGACTCTCATTCTATCCTTGATGATTAATATGCATAAATTCAGCTTGATTAGGGAATTTTAGCCTTTTTAAGTTGCATGTCTTTATCATATCATGGCCTGAGGGAATAGATCACAATCACATTGGACCAAGATTAAGAATTAGATCCGAACCATGTTGCAAACGATGAAGAATCATTGTTGGCGTATGCCTAAAGGAAAGGTCAATCTGAATCGTAGCTGGAAAACATCAAACTTCAAGCTTGGTTTGCGTGTATGTGCTGTAGCTTAGTAGTCATGTGATCATGACTTGTTTTAATTAATGATCTTAACATTGTTGATTTACTATTTTACAGGACGATTTTCCAAGCCCAGTCAGTGGCCAAATTTTGGAATTCTGTGACCCTGAGTTCTTCCGAGAAACCCTGCAAAAGCCAGAAGTCACTTCTAGCTCGTACTGCTGCTATGAGAACTCTTCCTACACTAACAATCTTCCATCGCCACCAGATATAGACAAGTCCAATTGCTGCCAAGATAACAATGGCAATTATAACAGCACGACCCCTACAACCACAACGGCTATCACCATCACTACTAGTACCACTACAAATACAGCTGCCAATACTAACAACATAAATAACATCGACACTAGTAATCTGTCCATAATATTTGACTCCCAAGATGAGCTTGGCAGTGAACTCTCTGCTTCTATAGATTTTTCTCCCTCTACTTTTTCTGTCCCTCTATTTATCTCTACCCAAAATGACCAATTTGATTTCTCTTCGGTGCAACCACAACTCCCATTAACAGATTTTGTATCTGCTGATGGTCTGTCACAGTACACTGCTGACCCTGCTGCCCCAATCATGGGGCATCCATTACCATCAGTTTTTGAAGAAGATTGCTTGTCCTCGGTTCCTTCTTATGAGCCTTTGAACCCATCGTCACTTACCTGTTCAATTCCTGGTCCAGCCATGAGTACTTGCATGCTTGCTGGGACCATGAATGCCGCATTATCTGCTGACAGTTTTGGAATTTTCGACGGTGGTATTCTTACGTGTTCTGAATGGCAACCACTAGAATTGGATTATCGGGGTGAAAATGGTGGCATTTACTGTCCTGATTCCCTCCAGCATGTTTTTAACCCTGGTGATCTGCAGGTACTAGCAATACATCGAATACATGCAGAATTATATTATTATCATTATTATTTGTTAAGTAGCAAATTGAAAAACCTTTACTGTTCTATAGAAAGCAAATTCCAAGTGAGAAGTAAGAATTTTTTATCATGATGAACCAAAAGAGCGCTCCTGAATATTGAATTAGCTCCCTCCCTATCTTTCATAAACGGAGTTTCGAAGCCGAACACTATTAATTTTTCAACAACAAAATTACCTGCTTGGATGGTTGTAGCATTTCTTAGGCACAAATAGCAGAGCATGTACACTTTAAATATGGTTCTTCTTGGAGGAACTCGTGTTTATTCTCTTCTCTCTTTATAATTTGTCTTTGGAAGGCACTCGGCAATAAAACTCCAAAACTGGATGGTGGGCCTGTGAGTTCTGCTCCTTTAACATCAGATATTTCAAGCTTGGAAGTTTCAACTTTCAAGGTGGGCAAACTTTCAGTTGAGCAAAGGAAGGAGAAAATCCATAGGTACATGAAGAAAAGAAATGAGAGGAATTTCTGCAAGAAAATTAAGGTGCTCTCTTCTCCCAAAAACAGAACACTATCTATGAGATATCATGATTAAAAGTGTTAGTAGATATCTCATATCACTCATGTGCACATCTGTCTTCATGCAATGCCTTAAGAGAATGAAACATGCGTTTTTTTATTTGTCACTGATGATTTGAGCAAATACGCAGTACGCCTGCCGCAAAAAACTGGCAGACAGCCGGCCTCGAGTCAGAGGAAGGTTTGCAAAGAATGATGATTTTGTTGACATCCAGAGGACTTTTTGTGGCCGTCATGAAGATGGAGTAAGATTCTTGATTTTATTTATTTTATTTTCATCTCCAACGTAAAACATTTTGTTAGCATTCAACAAATGTTTCCTTTTGGTAAACGTCCGTGCCTATTTAATCCTCTCTTTGCTTGCTTCCCTTTTTTCTTTTTTTTACCCTGCAGCCAGCAATGAAAGAAGAAGGTGTGACTGATTCTGATATTTTTGCACACATGGGTGTGAACACCTTCAAATGCAACTACTCTATCCAGTCCTGGATTTAAGTACTAGCTTACCCCTCTCTACAATTTTGAAGGATCCTGTTTCAGCCAGGATGTTAATTAACTCTCCAGGTTAAATTTACAATAAAAGAAATCAAATGAATGGGTAGTCCATTTATATGAATTCAGTGAGGATTATGTAGACAGCTGAATAATGAGGTGTTTTTGTAGATATATCTATCCTTCCTTTTGTTTTTTTAACCACCATCTCCGAGATCCAGCAAATCTGTTGAATGCTGTGGCATCTCACTGTGAGTAGTAGCTTGACAAGTTTGTTAATAAAGTTGTTTTTGTTTGTTACACGTTCTTGCGTCCAAGAAATTTGGAGTGCTTATTGCAGCAAGGATGACTTGCTTTCATCCTCTGCTATAACATTACATCTGTAGGAATTAATGGCTACTGGACTGCCGGCTACACATTTTGCAGAGACTAGTTCTTTGTGTTCGATCCTCGAGTCAACTTGAATGTTAATCAAAACGACGTCCTTAAAGATTCACTCTCGGCGAGGAATGGTGGAAAATAAATTTCGTTGGTTGTTCATCCATAAATACTTCAGCCTCTGCACATTAAAGAGTTTTTGTATTTCGATAGGCTCATTAACAATCTGTCCTGATTTGCAAGCCCAGTAGTTTTTTAGCTATGACTAAAGTACAGCCCGGCCTTTGCTTTTAACAGAAACGGTGACCCATCTTTGTTGGTGCTTCCCACGGTGAAAAATCCTCACGGGGAATTGCAAGAGAAGAAGAAGAAGAAGAAGAAAATGTTCAGTCAAAGTGGCTTGAAACAATGTCAAAATTTTGTTGGTCAAGGACAACTGTGCTATCGGTTTAAAATATTTTTATTTAAAAATATATTTAAATTATTTTTCACATCAAAACTAGCTAAAAATATTTAAAAAATTATTTTAAACAAAAAGATGCAAAAATTTTAAAAACACAATAATATAAGTTACCTAATATCCTCATAGTCTATGATCATTATTTTCTGCTATTAATTATTTTGGTTTATTTTTATGGTATATTTTGTTTTTTATATTTTTTATATCATTACAAAAATATCAAATTAATATTTTTTAGATATTTTTTAATGATTTTAATATTTCAATTTTAAAAGTTTTAAAAAAATATATCTTAATTAAAAATATTTTTTAAAAATAATCCCAACAACTGTACCAAGAGAATTATTGGCCGCCCAATACGGCTGATGATTTGTAAACGAAACGCTCCTGTAATATTTAAACTTTATACTCTTTAATTGTGGAAACAGATCACTTGGTGTCTAATGTCTTGGTCCTACCATATGCTCAACAAATATAATACCAAATACAAATAACAGGAAAATAATGAACAGACCAGAACAGCACGGTTAGTTAAATGTCGCTAGCTCCTTCCTAGTCATGCTGTTGTTTTGACAAAAATTAAGGTCATAGTCACGTGTACACATCTTCGACGAGGCATGGACGCCCAGATTCTCGACTAGACCTTTGACAAAAAAGACCGAACCTACAAAAGGTTAGGTGCCCGTTGGCCACTGGAGGGTGGACTTTTTTTTTTATCGGCGAAAACAACAAAAAGGGCTTTCGTTTTCCTAGAGGTAGTTGCCTACACGGTTCCTAAAGTATGCCCATGGAGGACCGGTTGTCCTCCGGATCGGAATTTTGAGCTGCGGTTTAGAAAAAAATTATAGAAAGTTCAACTAATCAAGCCCGCTATTATCTAATTCGAGGATTCAGTTGGTCCCACCAGATAGAAATTTGAAAGTAAGAACATTCAGGCTGGTGGGGATGTTCTACGGGGAACTCAACCTCGTCTCTGGAATCTCCATGTCGCCGGTGGCAGTGTGGCCTCGTAAGACAAAAGGAAGCGATGCGACAATGAAACCGGCGAGCAAATGAAGGTAACTCCAGCGGTGGTAAACGGTACACTGTGAGTAATATTAATATAAAAAAATATTTAGATGATTACATAGCTTTTAAAATATTATTTGAATATATTAGATAAATTTAATTAATTTAATAATATAATTATAAAATAAAATAGCATTGTTAATATATAAAAATATTTGTTAATATTATAAAAACAACAGCCTATAAATATTTTTAAAAAATTTAAATGATCTTATTTGATAATAAAATAAAAATTAAATACAACTTTGTGAAAAAAAACTCAACCATCAACAAAACAAACATTAAAAAATGAACTAAAAAAATTAATTTAAAAAAATAATAAAAAACTAAATACAATCAACATGCTAAACACGCAACCAACTTTTAGCAACCAACTTATAATGACGAGATAAATCCATATAAAATATTAAATAAAATAATGGGGGTTAGCTTTTAGAAAAAACAAAATAATTAAAAGCAAAATTATAAATCTCTTTACAAGAAAGGTAAAAAAAAAACAAAAAGTCAAATTAAGTGAAGTTGATCAACTCACAATCTAGAACATAAAATATGAACCGTGTCATAAAAACAAAAAGAGAAAAAACTTACAAAGATAAAAACTCAACAATATAATAATAAATAATCAAATAAAAAAAAAGAGAAAAAAATAAAAAAAATATCAAAGTTAAATTAGATTATTCTTCAAGACATGAAAATCAGATCATGAGATCGGGCTACTACATGACAATCTATAATATTTCAAGTCTTGTTTTGTAGTGAATTACAAACGTATTTTAGAGTCTGTTTTGAAGTATAGTTGTAATTGTTTTTTAAAGTGGTTTTTATGTTAAAATATATTAAAATAATAATTTTTTTATTTAAAAAAAAAATATTTTTGAGCTTAATATATCAAAATAATTTAAAATATAATATAAAACTAAATTTTTAATAAAAAATAATTATTAAAAAAACACAAGTTAGCTAGTGCTTTCAAACGCTGCCTGTATTATTTTCAATAACAGCGAGAATTTAAGAAGTGCCACACTCCATCTATTTGTTGTTTTGCACTTAAAATGATAGTCATTAAATAGCCGAAAAACTCGCAACACACCAAACTTGACTAAATTTCAAACTTAATTAGGAAAAAATATTCATCTGCGATATTTAATTAACCCAGTTAGATTTTTTAGTGATTTAATTGATCATGTCAATCACTGTAATAATAATATTTTAACCAGTAATTTAATAACTGTATTGTTTATTAAATTAATTCTTAAATTGGACACGACAACTATGGCATTATTAATTATTGGAAATAGAATTATAATCGACGATCCACAAACCAGTAGCATGGACTTTTATCCTCCTGGGAGCTCAAGCTCTCTTTTTTTTTTTAGATTAATGTGGATGTTCGGACCAGCTTGTATATATTACGACTAATTTTATGGGCCCTAAAGTTAACAACCATGTAAGTCTCTAGTGGCCATCATATGAGCAATCAATAACTCGAACCTGAGACTACAGAGGAAACAAACTCCTTACTCCCAAGTTTTTACCATTTGAAATAAATAATAATCAAAATAATAAAGATCAAATCTAAAAAAAAAGATGAAGAAATTAAAATAATAATAATTAACATTTCATAAAGTATTTCAAATAAAATAAATAACAATCAAAAGAATGAGGACCAAATTTAATAGAAAAAAAATTCAATAAAAAAATAATAGGAGAAAAGCAAATAACAATTATAAAAATAAGGACCAAAGTAAATATAAAAATTAAATTTTAAGAAATGAAATTGGAAAAAAAATATTTAAAACACAATATATATAGCAATCAAAAGTTTGAGGATCAGATTTGATATAATCAGCAAATAATGACATTTCTAAACTTTTCACAACTTCTGGAAAGTGTTTTCCTCCCAGATTTTTCAGGAAAACACTTCCCTAAAAATCAAGCCAAATTTTTCTTTGACTGGAAAGTGTTTTCTGTTTACCAACTTTCCTAATAGCAAACAAACACAAGAAAGTTTGGAAAGTGATTTCCCAGAAATCATTTTCTGAAAAACAAACACAAGAAAATTTGGAAAGTGTTTTCCCGGAAACCACTTTCTGGAAAACAAACACAGCTAAAAGGAAAACACTTTCCTGAAAATCAAGCCAAATTTTTTTGACTAAAAAATATTTTCGTTGACCAGAAAGTGTTTTCCGTTGACCGAAAAGTGTTTTCCATTGACCGAAAAATGTTTTCCGTTAACCAACTTTTCTAATGACAAACAAACACATGAAAGTTTGAAAAGTAGTTTCTCATAAACTGTTTTCCAGAAAACAAACATGGCCTTGAACATTACTTTCCATACACAATATATAAAAGTTTTCTTTATGTTCATTGTATTTTCTTTAATATTAATATTATATAATGGATAATATATAATTTTTTTTTAAAAAAATCCATCATATTTCGATTAATATTAGAGATATATTATGCTTTAACTCGTTTTCTTGATAAAAAATTAATAAATTATAAATTTTTTTTGATTCTTTCAACCAAAAAAGATTTGAAATTTCTATTATCTATGGTATATTTACTTATAAAGTATCCCTATATAATATTATTATATTTTTTAAAAAAATTATTGATTTGATTATTAAAATCCTTAAATTTACTAAAAAAACCGTTTATAAGCGTGTTTGACATGGTGTTTTAAAAATGCTTTTATAAAATTTGAATTTTTTTGAATTAATATGTTTTTAAATTATTTTAAGGTACTAATCTCAAAAATAATTTTTAAAAAATAAAAATTATTATTATTATATTTTTTTAAATAAAAAATAACTACAACCATACTTTCCCGTAATCAATATAATTAAATTAGAAAGAATAAATCAAATTAGTTTATATTTTTTAACTTAGTTTCTATCGCGCCATGAGAAATAATTTTGTTATAAATACCCAGCAAATTTACCAGACAACGATAAGATATTAAAATTAAGTACAAAAGCTCCCCACAGTCAACCTACTGTTGGGACCTGCGATCTTGCTCCCTGCTTGCACGACAGCTTGTTTGATTTTTCGATGGCCTGAGGAGAACAGCACCTCACCACCCTTTTTAAACTGCATGATTATCTCTAGCGAGAGTGCACATGGTGACCAGGATGTCGACCAAAGAGTTGCAGAATGCAGACAACGTGTAGAGGGCACAGATTCAATTATTTTTTAGCCGTGGCAATTCAATCAAATTAAATTTGAAAAATAATTATCTTGCATGGTAAGTAAATGCAAATCTTGCTTTTCATGAGAACAATCAATGAAAACACGAAATGGTTGGAGCTTGGTGGCACGGAGTGGGGTGATGCGTGCGCATGATTTTCTTCACAAGTGTGTCTGCATTTCAAGCTGTCCCGTCGAGGGAAAATATCTTCATGAAGTTTGGGATTTGAGAATGCGGTTTAATTTTTAATTTTTTAAAAAATTAATTTTTTTAATTAAAATTTAATATAATTTATACGCTTTGATACTAATATTAAAAATAATTTTTAAAAAATAAAAAATTTATTTATATATATTTTAAGATAAAAAATTATTTACTATATGATTGGACGGGACATACAGTACAAATAGTGAAGAAGATGAGTAGCTGCTGCGTTTACGATCTTTCATCAAGCAAAAATTTACTTTAGATAAGGATGCTTACTCTCTTTTTTCAATTTTAAATGTTTTATTTGTGTATTGATTAATTTTTTAAAATTACTAATTAGATAATTTTTTAATATTTTTAAAATTTATAATATTTAAATTAATAATTTATAAAAAAATAAATTTCATTACTTAAATTACACCTTAAATTTCAAAGCTTGCATTTCATCGGCTGTAAAGTTGTCGCTTTTTGTTTGAGGTGGTTCGGCAGATGATACGCCAAGCTTTTAATTGTTCTCTTGGACATGCACGAGCAATTGTCCAATGATTATAGATAAGATAAATGATTAAGAGATTTACCCATTAAAGTTGTATTGACTATTGGTGATTTTTTCAGAAAAAAGAAAAAGAAAAGGAAAAAGAAACTATGCCAGTGACCTTGTTTATCTTTTATAAATGAATAAAATATTTTTAGTTTTCTCACTTGTATATATTGCTATGCACAAGGAT